>NW_028225185.1:1793028-1829718 GCF_052327205.1 Somniosus microcephalus
CCAAATGTGGGACGCTCCCCCCTCAGCTCCCTCAAACTGTGGACTCCTCCCTCCCTCAGTCTCCCCTCAAACTGGGACTGACCTCCCCTCCCCTCAGTCTCCCCTCAAGCTGTGGGACTCCTCCCTCCCTCAGTCTCCCCTCAAACTGTGGACTCCTCCCCATCCCTCATCTCCCCAAACTGTGGACTCCTCCCCTCCCTCGCTCCCTCAAAACTTGGACTCCCTCCCCCTCCCTCCAAACTGTGGGGACACCTCCCCCCCTCAGTCTCCCTCAAACTGGGGACTCCTCCCTCCCTCAGTCTCCCCTCAACTGTGGGACTCCCGCCTCTCCCCACTGACCTCAGTCTCCCTCAAACTGGGACTCCTCCCTCCCTCAGTCTCCCCTCAAACCGTGGACTCCTCCCCTCCTCAGTCTCCAAACTGTGGACTCCCCTCCTCAGTCTCCCTCAAACTGTGGGACTCCACCCTCCCTCAGTCTCCCCTCAAACTGTGGACTCCTCCCTCTCCAGTCTCTCTCAAACTGTGGACTCCTCCCTCCTCAGTCTCCCCTCAACTGTGGGATCTCACAGTCTCCCTCACTGGATCTCCCCTCCCTCAGTCTCCTCAACGTGGATTCCTCCCCTCCACACTCTCCCCTCAACTGTGGATTGGAACTTCCCCTCCACGCACCACAAAGTAGGGCACTCCCCGTCACCAGTCCACTACAACTGTGAGCTCCTCACCTCATCCTCAAACTGTGGACTCCTCCCTCCCTCAGTCTCCCTCACAAACTGTGGACTCTCCCCTCCCTCAGTCTCCCCTCAAACTGTGGACTCTCGTCTCCAGTTCCCTCCAAACTGTGGACTCCTCCCCTCCTCAGTCTCCCCTCAACTGTGGGACTCCTCCCTCCCTCAGTCTCTCCCTCAAACTGTGGACGCCTCCCCTCCCTCAGTCTCCCCTCAACTGTGTGGACTCCGTCCCCTCAAACTGGGATGTCTCCTCCTCAGTCTCCCTCAAACTGTGGGACTCCTCCCCTCCCTCAGTCTCCCCTCAAACTGTGGACTCCTCCCTCCTCAGTCTCCTCAAACAGTGGGACTCCTCCCACCTCTTCCTCCAACTGGGACGCCTCTCCCGTCTCCCTCAAACTGTGGGACTCCTCCTCCCTCAGTCCCTCAAGGATCTCCCTCAAGTCCCTCACTGTGGGACTCCTCCCCTCCTCAGTCTCCCCTCAAACTGTGGGACTCCTCCCCTCCTCAATCTCCTCAAACTGTGGGACTCCTCCCCTCCCTCTCAAACTGTGGACTCCTCCCTCCCTCGTCTCTCCTCAACTGGGATCCTCCCTCATCTCTCCCTCAAACTGTGGACTCCTCCCCTCCCTCAGTCTCCCCTCAAACTGTGGGATTCCTCCTCCTCCAGTCTCCCCTCAAACTGTGGGACTCCTCCCTCCCAGTCTCCTCAAACTGTGGGACTCCTCCCCTCCCTCAGTCTCCCCTCAAACTGTGGACTCCTCCCCTCCCTCAGGCTCTCCCCTCAAACTGTGGGACTCCTCCCCTCCCTCAGTCTCCAATTGTGGACTCCTCCCTCCTCAGTCCCTCAACTGTGGAACTCCTCCCCTCCCTCAGCCTCCCCCAAACTGTGGGACTCCTCCCCTCCCTCATACTGTGGGACTCCTCCCCTCCCCCAGCCTCCCCTCAAACTGTGGGACACCTCTCCTCCCTCAGTCTCCCTCAAACTGTGGGTCTGCTCCCCTCCCTCAGTCTCCCCTCAAACTGTGGGACTCCTCCCTCCCTCAGTCTCCAAACTGTGGGACTCCCCCCTCCCTCAGTCTCCCCTCAAACTGTGGGACTCCTCCCTCCCTCAATCTCCCCTCAAACTGGGACTCCTCCCCTCCCTCTCTCCCCTCAAACTGTGGGACTCCTCCCCTCCCTCAGTCTCCTCTCAAACTGTGGAACTCCTCCCTCCCTCAGTCTCCCCTCACTGTGGGACTCCTCCCTCCCTCAGTCTCCCCTCAAACTGTGGGATTCCTCCCCTCCCTCAATCTCCCTCAAACTGTGGGACTCCTCCCTCCCTCAGTCTCCCCTCAAACTGTGGGATTCCTCCCCTCCCTCAATCTCCCTCAAACTGTGGGACTCCTCCCCTCCCTCGCTCCCTCAAACTGTGGAACTCCTCCCCTCCCTCAGTCTCTCCTCAAACTGTGGGATTCCTCCCCTCCCTCAGTCTCCCCTCAAACTGTGGGACTCCTCGTCTCCCCCAGTCTCCCCTCAAACTGTGGGACTCCTCCCCTCCCTCAGTCTCCCCTCAAACTGTGGGACTCCTCCCTCCCTCAGTCTCCCCTCAAACTGTGGGACTCCTCCCCTCCCTCAGTCTCCCCTCAAACTGTGGGACGCCTCCCCTCCCTCAGTCTCCCCTCAAACTGTGGGACTCCGTCTCCCCTCAAACTGGGACTGCTCTCCTCCCTCAGTCTCCCCTCAAACTGTGGGACACCTCCCCTCCTTCAGTCTCCCCTCAAACTGTGGGACGCCTCCCCTCCCTCAGTCTCCCCTCAAACTGTGGGACTCCTCCCCTCCCTCAGTCTCCCCTCAAACTGTGGGACTCCTCCCCTCCCTCAGTCTCCCCTCAAACTGTGGGACTCCTCCCCTCCCTCAGTCTCCCCTCACTGTGGGACTCCTCCCTCCCTCAGTCTCCCCTCAAACTGTGGGATTCCTCCCCTCAATCTACCTCAAACTGTGGGATTCCTCCCCTCCCTCAATCTCACTCAAACTGTGGGACTCCTCCCCTCCCTCGCTCCCTCAAACTGTGGAACTCCTCCCCTCCCTCAGTCTCTCCTCAAACTGTGGGACTCCTCCCCTCCCTCATCTTCCCTCAAACTGTGGAACTCCTCCCCTCCCTCAGTCTCTCCTCAAACTGTGGGATTCCTCCCCTCCCTCAGTCTCCCCTCAAACTGTGGGACTCCTCGTCTCCCCCAGTCTCCCCTCAAACTGTGGGACTCCTCCCCTCCCTCAGTCTCCCCTCAAACTGTGGGACTCCTCCCCTCCCTCAGTCTCCAAATTGTGGGACTCCTCCCCTCCCTCATGTCTCCCCTCAAACTGTGGAACTCCTCCCCTCCCTCAGCCTCCCCCAAACTGTGGGACACCTCCCCTCCCTCATACTGTGGGACTCCTCCCCTCCCCCAGCCTCCCCTCAAACTGTGGGACACCTCTCCTCCCTCAGTCTCCCCTCAAACTGTGGGTCTGCTCCCCTCCCTCAGTCTCCCCTCAAACTGTGGGACTCCTCCCCTCCCTCAGTCTCCAAACTGTGGGACTCCCCCCTCCCTCAGTCTCCCCTCAAACTGTGGGACTCCTCCCTCCCTCAATCTCCCCTCAAACTGGGACTCCTCCCCTCCCTCTCTCCCCTCAAACTGTGGGACTCCTCCCCTCCCTCAGTCTCCCCTCAAACTGGGACTCCTCCCCTCCCTCAGTCTCCCCTCAAACTGTGGGACTCCTCCCCTGCCTCAGTCTCCCCTCAAACTGGGACTCCTCCCCTCCCTCAGTCTCCCCTCAAACCGTGGGACTCCTCCCCTCCCTCAGTCTCCCCTCAAACTGTGGGACTCCTCCCCTCCCTCAGTCTCCAAACTGTGGGACGCCTCCCCTCCCTCAGTCTCCCCTCAAACTGTGGGACTCCTCCCTCCCTCAGTCTCCCCTCAAACTGGGACTCCTCCCCTCCCTCAGTCTCTCCTCAAACTGTGGGACTCCTCCCCTCCCTCAGTCTCCTCTCAAACTGTGGGACTCCTCCCTCCCTCAGTCTCCCCTCACTGTGGGACTCCTCCCTCCCTCAGTCTCCCCTCAAACTGTGGGATTCCTCCCCTCCCTCAATCTCCCTCAAACTGTGGGACTCCTCCCTCCCTCAGTCTCCCCTCAAACTGTGGAATTCCTCCCCTCCCTCAATCTCCCTCAAACTGTGGGACTCCTCCCCTCCCTCGCTCCCTCAAACTGTGGAACTCCTCCCGTCCCTCAGTCTCTCCTCAAACTGTGGGACTCCTCCCCTCCCTCATCTTCCCTCAAACTGTGGAACTCCTCCCCTCCCTCAGTCTCTCCTCAAACTGTGGGATTCCTCCCCTCCCTCAGTCTCCCCTCAAACTGTGGGACTCCTCGTCTCCCCCAGTCTCCCCTCAAACTGTGGGACTCCTCCCCTCCCTCAGTCTCCCCTCAAACTGTGGGACTCCTCCCTCCCTCAGTCTCCCCTCAAACTGTGGGACTCCTCCCCTCCCTCAGTCTCCCCTCAAACTGTGGGACGCCTCCCCTCCCTCAGTCTCCCCTCAAACTGGGACTGCTCTCCTCCCTCAGTCACCCCTCAAACTGTGGGACACCTCCCCTCCTTCAGTCTCCCCTCAAACTGTGGGACGCCTCCCCTCCCTCAGTCTCCCCTCAAACTGTGGGACTCCTCCCCTCCCTCAGTCTCCAAATTGTGGGACTCCTCCCCTCCCTCATGTCTCCCCTCAAACTGTGGGACTCCTCGTCTCCCTCAGCCTCCCCTCAAACTGTGGGACTCCTCCCCTCCCTCAGTCTCCCCTCCCTCATCTTCCCTCAAACTGTGGGACTCCTCCCCTCCCTCAGTCTCCCCTCAAACTGTGGGACTCCTCCCCTCCCTCAGTCTCCCTCAAACCGTGGGACTCCTCCTCTCCCTCAATCTCCCCTCAAACTGTGGGTCTGCTCCCCTCCCTCAGTCTCCCCTCACTGTGGGACTCCTCCCTCCCTCAGTCTCCCCTCAAACTGTCGGACTCCTCCCCACCCTCAGTCTCCAAACTGTGGAACTCCTCCCCTCCCTCAGCCTCCCCCAAACTGTGGGACTCCTCCCCTCCCTCAATCTCCCCCAAACTGTGGGACTCCTCCCCTCCCTCAGTCTCCCCTCAAACTGTGGGACTCCTCCCCTCCCTCAGTCTCCCCTCAAACTGTGGGACTCCTCCCCTCCCTCAGTCGCCCCTCAAACTGGGACTCCTCCCCTCCCACTCTCCCCTCAAACTGTGGGACTCCTCCCCTCCCTCAGTCTCCCCTCAAACTGGGACTCCTCCCCTCCCTCAGCCTCCCCTCTCTCAGTCTCCAAACCATGGGACTCCTCCCCTCCCTCAGTCTCCCCTCAAACTGTGGGACTCCTCCCCTCCCTCAGTCTCCCCTCAAACTGTGGGACTCCTCCCCTCCCTCAGTCTCCCTCAAACTGTGGGACTCCTCCCCTCCGTCAGTCTCCCCTCAAACTGTGGAACTCCTCCCCTCCCTCAGTCTCCCCTCAAACTGTGGAACTCCTCCCCTCCCTCAGTCTCCCCTCAAACTGTGGGACTCCTCCCCTCCCTCAGTCTCCCTCAAACTGTGGGACTCCTCCCCTCCGTCAGTCTCCCCTTAAACTGTGGGACTCCTCCCCTCCCTCAGTCTCCCTCAAACTGTGGGACTCCTCCCCTCCCTCAGTCTTCCCTCAAACTGTGGAACTCCTCCCCTCCCTCAGTCTCCCTCAAACTGTGGGACTCCTCCCCTCCCTCAGTCTCCCCTCAAACTGTGGGACTCCTCCTCTCCCTGAGTCTCCCCTCAAACTGTGGGACTCCTCCCCTCCCTCAGTCTCCCTCAAACTGTGGGACTCCTCCCCTCCCTCAGTCTCCCCTCAAACTGTGGGACTCCTCCTCTCCCTGAGTCTCCCCTCAAACTGTGGGACTCCTCCTCTCCCTCAGTCTCCCCTCAAACTGTGGGACTCCTCCCCTCCCTCAGTCTCCCTCAAACTGTGGGACTCCTCCCCTCCATCAGTCTCCCCCCAAATTGTGGAACTCCTCCCCTCCCTCAGTCTCCCCTCAAACTGTGGAACTCCTCCTCTCCCTCAGTCTCCCCTCACACTGTGGTACTCCTCCCCTCCCTCAGTCTCCCCTCAAACTGTGGAACTCCTCCCCTCCCTCAGTCTTCCCTCAAACTGTGGGACTCCTCCCCTCCCTCAGTCTCCCTCAAAGTGTGGGACTCCTCCCCTCCCTCAGTCTCCCCTCAAACTGTGGAACTCCTCTCCCTCAGTCGCCCCTCAAACTGTGGGACTCCTCCCCTCTCTGCATTCCTCCTGCAATCTATAGGCTTTTAAAGCCCATGTTTGGCAGCACCTTAATACTGTTGGTTGATTTCCTTTTTTTCCTATAGTGTGTTTCACAATCTCAGGAAATCCCAAAGTGCTTCACAGCCATTTAAATAATTTTTTTTGACGTGCGGTCATTGTTGTAATGTAGGAAACGCGGCTGCCAATTTCACAAACAGCATTGACATAACGGCCAGATAATCTGTTTTTAGTGATGTTCGTTGAGGGATAATTATTGGCCCCAGGACACTGGGGAAAATGTCCCCTGCTCCTCTTCCAAGATTGCCCGTGGGATCTTTAACATACACTTGGGAGGGCAGACAGGGCGTCGTTTAAAAAAAAATTCGTTCCTGGGATATGGGCGTCGCTGGCAAGGCCGGCATTTATTGCCCATCCCTAGTTGCCCCTCGAGAAGGTGGTGGTGAGCCTCCTTCTTTAACCGCTGCAGTCCGTGTGGTGAAGGTGCTCAGTTCCAGGATTTTGACCCAGCGACGATGAAGGAACGGCCGATATATTTCCAAGTCAGGATGGTGTGTGACTTGGAGGTGGAACTTGGAGGTGGCGGTGTTCCCATGCGCCTGCTGCCCTTGTCCTTCTAGGTGGAAGAGGTCATGGGTTTGGGAGGTGCTGCCGAAGAAGCCTTGGTGAGTTGCTGCAGTGCATCTTGTAGATGGTACACACTGCAGCCACGGTGCGCCGGTGGTGGAGGGAGTGAATGTTTAAGGTGGTGGATGGGGTGCCAATCAAGCGGGGCTGCTCTGTCCTGGATGGTGTCGAGCTTCTTGAGTGTTGTTGGAGCTGCATTAACACAGGCAAGTGGAGAGTATTCCATCACACTCCTGACTTGTGCCTTGTAGATGGTGGAAAGGCTTTGGGGAGTCTCATCCAAAAGGTGGCAGCTTCAACCTGGATTCTGTGCTCACATCTCTGGAGTGGAGCTTGGAGCGAACCTATCAATGGGCCATGGCTGACACAGGAGATTGATCTGTTGGTAGCCCTGAGTCAAATTAAAATAGACAAGAAAACTGAAATGCTAAGAGCAAAAAAAAAAAAATTCTGGAAATATGCAGACCTGTCGGTGTCTGGAAAGAGAAAAGACAGATCAACATTTCCGTTGGGACCCTACAGCAGAGCCGGTGCTGTCATTAGGGTCACACACAGAACGAAGGGTCCCACCAGAAGCCTGACCTATCCTTCAGCTACAGGGCTGTCAACGGAAGGATTAAACAAAGTGGAAAAGAGCGACAGAGCGCAGATCCATTCAAACTTAGGCAGCTACATTTATTTGCAAGCCAGATATTGGTAAAAATAAATGATATTTTTAAATAAAGGTGAATGATCCAGACTCTCGATGAGCTGAGGTCAGGGATGAGGAGGGCCGGCTGTCCATTATCCAGACCGCACTCTATCCTGGTCTGTGTTTACACCTCAAATCAAAAACACCTCAAGAACTTCATCTGAAGAAATCAAACCCCTCAAAAATAAAATCCCTCGCAAAGCCAAGCCCCTTAAAAAACACGCCTCAAAAACACTGCAAGAGCCAACGTCCAGATTCATGACCATCCAGCCAGAACACCTCCAGTAACAGTCACTGCACACAACACAAGGCTTGCACTAGGGGGAGGCAATCTCTTAAAGTTTAACAAAGTAAACGATGCCAGTACTGGAATGGAATGCATTTAGATACAGAGTAAAGCTCCCTCTGCACTGTCCCATCAAACACTCCCAGGGCAGGTACAGCACGGGGTTAGATACAGAGTAAAGCTCCCTCTACACTGTCCCATCAAACACTCCCAGGGCAGGTACAGCACGGGTTAGATACAGAGTAAAGCTCCCTCTACACTGTCCCATCAAACACTCCCAGGGCAGGTACAGCACGAGTTAGACACAGAGTAAAGCTCCCTCTACACTGTCCCATCAAACACTCCCAGGGCAGGTACAGCACGGGATAGATACAGAGTAAAGCTCCCTCTACACTGTCCCATCAAACACTCCCAGGGCAGGTACAGCACGGGTTAGATACAGAGTAAAGCTCCCTCTACACTGTCCCATCAAACACTCCCAGGGCAGGTACAGCACGAGTTAGACACAGAGTAAAGCTCCCTCTACACTGTCCCATCAAACACTCCCAGGGCAGGTACAGCACGGGTTAGATACAGAGTAAAGCTCCCTCTACACTGTCCCATCAAACACTCCCAGGGCAGGTACAGCACGGGATAGATACAGAGTAAAGCTCCCTCTACACTGTCCCATCAAACACTCCCAGGGCAGGTACAGCACGGGTTAGATACAGAGTAAAGCTCCCTCTACACTGTCCCAACAAACACTCCCAGGGCAGGTACAGCACGGGTTAGATACAGAGTAAAGCTCCCTCTACACTGTCCCATCAAACACTCCCAGGGCAGGTACAGCACGAGTTAGATACAGAGTAAAGCTCCCTCTACACTGTCCCATCAAACACTCCCAGGGCAGGTACAGCACGGGTCAGATACAGAGTAAAGCTCCCTCTACACTGTCCCATCAAACACTCCCAGGGTAGGTACAGCACGGGTTAGATACAGAGTAAAGCTATCTCTACACTGTCCCATCAAACAATCCCAGGACAGGTACAGCACGGGTTAGATACAGAGTAAAGCTCCTTCTACACTGCCCCATCAAACACTCCCAGGGCAGGTACAGCACGGGTTAGACACAGAGTAAAGCTCCCTCTACACTGTCCCAGCAAACACTCCCAGGGCAGGGACAGCACGGGTTAGATACAGAGTAAAGCTCCCTCTACACTGTCCCATCAAACACTCCCAGGGCAGGTACAGCATGGGTTAGATACAGAGTAAAGCTCCCTCTACACTGTCCCCATCAAACACTCCCAGGGCAGGTACAGCACGGGTTAGATACAAAGTAAAGCTCCCTCTACACTGTCCCCATCAAACACTCCCAGGGCAGGTACAGCGCAGGTTAGCTACAGAGTAAAGCTCCCTCTACACTTTCCCAACAAACACTCCCAGGGCAGGTACAGCACGGGTCAGATACAGAGTAAAGCTCCCTCTACACTGTCCCATCAAACACTCCCAGGGTAGGTACAGCACGGGTTAGATACAGAGTAAAGCTATCTCTACACTGTCCCATCAAACACTCCCAGGACAGGGACAGCACGGGTTAGATACAGAGTAAAGCTCCTTCTACACTGCCCCATCAAACACTCCCAGGGCAGGGACAGCATGGGTTAGATACAGAGTAAAGCTCCCTCTACACTGTCCCATCAAACACTCCCAGGGCAGGTACAGCACGGGTTAGATACAGGGTAAAGCTCCCTCTACACTGTCCCAACATACACTTCCAGGGCAGGTACAGCACGGGTCAGATACAGGGTAAAGCTCCCTCTACACTGTCCCATCAAACACTCCCAGGGTAGGTACAGCACGGGTTAGATACAGAGTAAAGGTATCCCTACACTGTCCCATCAAACACTCCCAGGACAGGTACAGCACGGGTTAGATACAGAGTAAAGCTCCCTCTACACTGTCCCATCAAACACTCCCAGGGCAGGGACAGCACGGGTTAGATACAGAGTAAAGCTCCCTCTACACTGTCCCGTCAAACACTCCCAGGGCAGGTACAGCACGGGTCAGATGCAGAGTAAAGCTTCCTCTACACTGTCCCATCAAACACTCCCAGGGTAGGTACAGCACGGGTTAGATACAGAGTAAAGCTATCTCTACACTGTCCCATCAAACACTCCCAGGACAGGTACAGCACGGGTTAGATACAGAGTAAAGCTCCTTCTACACTGTCCCATCAAACACTCCCAGGGCAGGTACAGCACGGGTTAGATACAGAGTAAAGCTCCCTCTACACTGTCCCCATCAAACACACCCAGGGCAGGTACAGCACGGGTTAGATACAGAGTAAAGCTCCCTCTACACTGTCCCCATCAAACACTCCCAGGGCAGGTACAGCACGGGTTAGATACAGAGTAAAGCTCCCTCTACACTGTCCCATCAAACACTCCCAGGGCAGGTACAGCGCGGGTTAGATACAGAGTAAAGCTCCCTCTACACTGTCCCATCAAACACTCCCAGGGCAGGTACAGCACGGGTAACATACAGAGTAAAGCTCCCTCTACACTGTCCCATCAAACACTCCCAGGGCAGGTACAGCACGGGTTGGATACAGAGTAAAGCTCCCTCTACACTGTCCCATCAAACAGTCCCAGGGCAGGTACAGCATGGGTTAGATACAGAGTTAAGCTCCCTCTACACTGTCCCATTGTGGTAAACCACTGTTTGTATTCCTGTTTGTCCTGTTTGTATTCCACTGTGTACATGCCTGGACATGCCTCGGCTGACTCCTCCCACAGGTCCTAGTATAAAGGTGACTGCTCCCCAGCCCTTAGTATCATGGACCGGTCGACCACGCGATGCAGACCTCCATTCTGTTGTTAATAAAAGCCTTTGGTTACTCTTCTAACTCTCAGTCTTTTATGAGTAATTGATAGCGCATCACCCATCAAACACTCCCAGGGCAGGTACAGCACGGGTTACAGAGTAAAGCTCCCTCTACACTGTCCCATCAAACACTCCCAGGGCAGGTACAGCACGGGGTTAGATACAGAGTAAAGCTCCCTCTACACTGTCCCATCAAACACTCCCAGGGCAGGTGCAGCGCGGGTTAGATACAGAGTAAAGCTCCCTCTACACTGTCCCATCAAACACTCCCAGGGCAGGTACAGCACGGGTTAGATACAGAGTAAAGCTCCCTCTACACTGTCCCATCAAACACTCCCAGGGCAGGTACAGCACGGGTTAGATACAGAGTAAAGCTCCCTCTACACTGTCCCATCAAACACTCCCAGGGCAGGTACAGCACGGGTTAGATACAGAGTAAAGCTCCCTCTACACTGTCCCATCAAACACTCCCAGGGCAGGTACAGCACGGGTTAGATACAGAGTAAAGCTCCCTCTCACTGTCCCCATCAAACACTCCCAGGGCAGGTACAGCACGACAGGTTAAGCCAGCTGCGTTTGTTTTCTATGGGTAAGAGGAGACTTCAATCTGAAATAATTCACATTTTACAGATTCTGGTAAGTGCCAGGCTGGTTGTTCCTTGTGCTGGAAGATTTAAATGTCAGGAGAGACAGGGTAACAAGAGCAAGTTAGAAGCAGGAAGAGAGGTCGGGGGTAACTTTTTTCACAAAGGGTAACAGAGTGAACCTTCTCTGGGAGGATGATGAAATGTGATTGGGTTGAAGAGGCAATTCGCTGTCACTTTTGTCCAGCCTTTTAACACTTGATCAATCCACCGTTCTTCAGCAATTTATGACACTTGAAAACATTCGGGACCCGCCAGACGCAATCCACAGCCAGTCGGGTGCTATGGGGACGCTCTGTACAAGCACTGTCCTTACAGTGTCCTTAATATGATAAGGCAGGATCTGGCCAAAGTGGACTGGGAGCAGCTGCTTATAGGAAAATCCACATCAAAACAGTGGGAGACTTTCAGAAGGGAAATAGAGAGAGTACAGCGCCAACATGTTCCTGTAAAGGTCAAGGGTGGGACCAACAAGCAAAGGGAACCTTGGATGACAAGGGATATACAAAAATGCATTAGAAATAAAAGGGGGGCTTTTGGCAGTTACAAAAGACTAAAGACAGAAGAAGCCCTAGAGGAGTATAAAAAGTGCAGGGGCATACTTAAAAAAGAAATTAGGAGGGCGAGGAGGGGCCATGAAATAACACTGGCGAGCAAAATAAAGGAAAATCCTAAGATGTTTTATAAGTATATTAAGGGCAAGAGGATAACCAGGGAAAGGGTAGGGCCCATTAGGGACCAAAGTGGCAATCTGTGTGTAGAGCCAGAGGATGTAGGCGGGGTTTTAAATGAATTTTTTGCATCTGTGTTCACTATGGAGAAAGACGATGCAGACATAGAAATCGGGCAAGGGGACTGTGACATACTTGAACATATTAGCATCGAGAGGGAGGAGGTGCTAGCGGTTTTAGCGGGCCAAAAAGTGGATAAATCCCCAGGCCCGGACGAGATGTATCCCAGGCTGCTGTGGGAGGCAAGGGAGGAGATTGCAGGGGCTCTGACACTAATTTTCAGAACCTCTCTGGCCACAGGGGATGTACCAGAGGACTGGAGAACAGCTAACGTAGTACCATTATTCAAGAAGGGTAGCAGGGATAAACCAGGGAATTACAGGCCAGTGAGTCTAACATCTGTGGTGGGGAAATTATTGGAAAAAATTCTGAGGGACAAAATTAATCTCCACTTGGAGAGGCAAGGATTAATCGGGGATAGTCAGCATGGCTTTGTCAAGGGTAAATCATGTCTAACAAATCTGATCGAATTTTTCGAGGGGGTGACTAGTGGGGTGGATGAGGGAAATGCTGTGGATGTGGTTTACATGGACTTCAGTAAAGCGTTTGACAAAGTCCCGCATAGGAGACTGGTCAAGAAGGTAAGAGCCCATGGGATCCAGGGTGCCTTGGCGCGTTGGATCCTAAACTGGCTGAGTGGCAGGAGGCAGAGGGTGATGGTCGAAGGTTGCTTTTGTGGCTGGAAGCCTGTGTCCAGTGGGGTACCTCAGGGATCGGTGCTGGGTCCCTTATTGTTTGTGATCTACATAAATGATTTGGATGAGAATGTAAAAGGTATGATCAGTAAGTTCGCAGATGACACGAAAATTGGTGGGGTGGTAAATTGCGAGGAGGAAAGCCTCCGGCTACAGGACGATATAAACGGGTTGGTCAGATGGGCGGAAAAGTGGCAAATGGAATTTAACCCTGAAAAGTGCGAGGTGATGCATTTTGGACGGACAAATAAGGCAAGGGAATACACAATGAGTGGTAGGACCCTAGGAAGTACAGAGGGTCAGAGGGACCTTGGTGTACATGTACATAGATCCCTGAAGGCAGCGGAGCAGGTAGATAAGGTGGTTAAAAAGGCATATGGGATACTTGCCTTCATTAGCCGAGGCATAGAATATAAGAGCAGGGAGGTTATGATGGAGCTGTACAAAACGCTGGTGAGGCCACAGCTGGAGTACTGTGTGCAGTTCTGGTCGCCTCACTATAGGAAGGATGTGATTGCTTTGGAGAGGGTGCAGAGAAGATTCACCAGGATGTTACCTGGGATGGAGCGCCTCAGCTATGAAGAGAGGCTGGACAGGCTGGAGTTGTTTTCCTTGGAGCAGAGAAGGCTGAGGGGGGACCTGATTGAGGTGTACAAAATAATGAGGGGCATAGATAGGGTAGATAAAGAGGAACTTTTCCCCTTAGTGGGGGGGTCAATAACAAGGGGGCATAGATTCAGGGTAAGGGGCAGGAGATTTAGAGGGGATTTGAGGAGGAACTTTTTCACCCAGAGGGTGGTTGGAATGTGGAACTCAATGCCTGAAAGGGTGGTGGAGGCAGGAACCCTCAACATTCAAGAAGCATTTGGATGAGCACTTGAAATGCCATTGCATACAAGGCTATGGACCAAATGCTGGAAAATGGGATTAGACTGGACAGGGATGGATGGGCGGCGCAGACACGATGGGCCGAAGGGCCTCTTTCTGTGCTGTAAAACTCTATGACTCTATGACATGACACAGATTGGTCCATTGTTTTGCTTTATCGTGGCCAATGATTGCTGGTGATGTGCTGCTTTGTTATCTTTTACTTAGAAATCAACCAGTTTTAAAAGGTAATTCAGAAAATGCCCAGTAAACACTGTTCAGCAGCAGCTGTGGTTCGGCCTGTGACTGGTGTAGCCCTCACATCACCGCGCACCTCCACTGGGAATCCTTCTCTGCGTTCGCCTGCTTACGTACTTTCTCTGTTTGAAAAAAGAAAATGAGGATAAAATAATATAATATTTGGTCAATATTCAAGGAGAGAAATGAACCACCATCTCCAGATAAGACAGACCAAATCCGAACTTTGAGATCCAATAGGCCAAAATCCTTCCTATTGACTCCCATGACACAGGATCCCAGTGGACCAGATCCCTTCCTATTGACTCCCATGACACAGGATCCCAATGACCAGATCCCTTCCTATTGACTCCCATGACACAGGATCCCAATGGACCAGATCCCTTCCTATTGACTCCCATGACACAGGATCCCAATGACCAGATCCCTTCCTATTGACTCCCATGACACAGGATCCCAATGGACCAGATCCCTTCCTATTGACTCCCATGACACAGGATCCCAATGACCAGATCCCTTCCTATTGACTCCCATGACACAGAATCCCAATGGACCAGATCCCTTCCTATTGACTCCTTCACACAGAATCCCAATGGACCAGATCCCTTCCTATTGACTCCACACAGAATCCCAATGGACCAGATCCCTTCCTATTGACTCCTTCACACAGAATCCCAATGGACCAGATCCCTTCCTATTGACTCCTTCACACAGAATCCCAATGGACCAGATCCCTTCCTATTGACTCTTTCACACAGAATCCCAATGGACCAGATTCCTTCCTATTGACTCTTTCACACAGAATCCCAATGGACCAGATAACTTCCTATTGACTCCTTCACACAGAATCCCAATGGACCAGATCCCTTCCTATTGACTCCTTCACACAGAATCCCAATGGACCAGATCCCTTCCTATTGACTCCTTCACACAGAATCCCAATGGACCAGATCCCTTCCTATTGACTCCTTCACACAGAATCCCAATGGACCAGATCCCTTCCTATTGACTCTTTCACACAGAATCCCAATGGACCAGATCCCTTCCTATTGACTCCTTCACACAGAATCCCAATGGACCAGATCACTTCCTATTGACTCCTTCACACAGAATCCCAATGGACCAGATCCCTTCCTATTGACTCCTTCACAGAGAATCCCAATGACCAGATCCCTTCCTATTGACTCCTTCACACAGAATCCCAATGGACCAGATCCCTTCCTATTCACACCCATCATACAGAATCCCAGTAGGTTAAACTGCTTCCTATTTACTTCCATTGTACAGAATCCCAATGGACCAACCCGCTTCCTATTTACTCCCATTGTACAAAATCCAAATGGATCAACCTGCTTCCTATTTACTCCCAGTCATTGTACAGGGAAATGTGGTACCAATAGTTACTCAGGAAGTGCAACAGACAAGTTAACCGAGGGCACTGTTGTGTATGTAATATGTGTGCTACTTTGAACCTATGGACAGGACTGCACTACTTGTAGGGCGTAGTGATACGCAGTACCACTCCTGGCCATAGGGGTATAAATAGTACTGTGGGTACTGATCTCCCCTCAGTTCCCGCCTGTGGGCATGAAGTAAAGACCTACGTATAGTCCCTACCTCCAACCAGTAAAGACCTGTTTTATTGTTACTGATTAAGTCTGAGTATTAATTACTTGAACAACTCACAGATTTAACACTGGCGACGAGTCTGATTCGCACCCTGCGGCAGTCACTCCACGGCAGCTTCATCCACAGCCAGGACGTTGCAGAGAGGTTTCCACCCTCTCCACCCCACTGGAAGACATCCTGACCTCGGAGCCTCCATCGGCGACCGTCAGCTTCTTCTCCAGCTTGGTGGTGGGTAAGCCGTTGTCTGAGCCGGGCAGCGACGCGACAGGCAGTCGACCGCGTTGGCCGCACGAACGGGGCTGGGGGAGCTGGAGGAATAGGGCGCGAGAGCCGCTTCGAGCGGGAGGCGTTTCAACGGAGCGATCGCATCTCCTGATAAGAGCCGAGAGCCGCTTCGCGATCCAGCGATCGCATCCGCTGATAAGGGCCGCACTCGGGCGATCGCGGCGAAGATAAGGGCCGCACTCGGGGGCTGAAGGGAGACGGCGTTGGGGGACGGGTGAAGACCGCCAAGCGCGGGAAAACCGCCATTTTGTGGGCGGAGGACGACGGCAAGAGCGGGAAGCCGCCATCTTGGATAGCAGTACAAAAAAAAAAAAATCTGAGAAATTGCAAATCTACAATGCCTAAACACGGGAATATTAGCACCTTTGATAGTGACCTCGAAGATTGGGCCATATATGTTGAAAGAGTAAAAAATTATTGTAAGGCCAATAAAATTCGTGACCAAGATAAAGCTCTAACATTATTTAATTTAATGGGTGCGAAGACATACGGGCAATTGAAACACCTGTTATCACCAGATGAACCGGCGGATAAGACGTTCGATGAGATTGTTACTGTCCTGAAAGATCATCTAAACCCCACGCCGCTGATGCTAGCGGAACGATTTAAATTTTATGACAGAAGGCAGCTACAGCATGAAAGCAATGCTGAATATTTGCTGGAATTGCGTAAATTAGCGAAATATTGCCAGTTTGGAACGGGACTGACAGATGCACTACGAGACAAATTTGTGTGTGGTTTATTTAAACAGGATACACAAAAGCGACTGCTCGAGGAGAATGAGCTGACGCTTGAGAAGGCGGTCACTATGGCAGCAGCACACGAAGCCGCAGCGAGAGGCACGGCAGTAATGCAGCTACGGTCACCGGAGCTCAGTGCACACAAATTGGGTGTGAGTTCTGGCAAATGTTATCGTTGTGGAAAGACAACGCATGATCAGAACCAGTGTTGGTTTAAAAACCAAGAATGTAGAACTTGTGGTAGGCTTGGACATATAGCTAGAGTATGCAGGTCAGCGAAGAAGACCAGCAACAAGAAGTCACCGCAAGGAAAATACGCAAAGGTACACAAGGTGACCGAACAGGAGTCCGATTCAGACGCTAGCAGTAATGAACTGGCTAGCTTAAGAGTACTCAACGCTGGTAAGGGTGCAGACCTCCAGACAATTTGGGTCACTCTTCAGATAGAAGGAGTCCAAGTAAAACTGGAATTGGACACTGGATCGGCATTGACGGTCATAAATAAGAAAGATTACGGAAAGTTATTCCAACATATTCCCCTACAGGATACGGGGATTATATTGGAAACATACACGGGGCAAAGAGTGTACCCCATCGGGAAAATAGAGGTTGCAGTGGTCCACAAGGGCGAAGACAGTCAAATAATGGACTTATATGTGATATCTGAAGGAGGTCCTCCACTACTAGGACGGGAGTGGATTAGGAAAATGAATATGGACTGGCATTTCCTACAAACAATAATGAGTGAGAACTCGGTGAAGATAGTCGGCCCAGACTCTGGAACGGATGATGGTAAGCCCAACTCAGGTGCAAAAGACAAAGTTTCAGCACAGAATTCCACTGAGCAACAACAACATAGTTTAACTGTGGATTCTGAGTCTGGCAAGTCTACTGATGTGCCCATTTCTGAGGGACACCGGGCTCGAACTCAACTCCATTTCAAACTACAACAGCAATTAGAACAAATGCTTCGCCGTTGTGAGCAAGAGTTGAATGCAACGAAAGAGTTCTTTGATATAGAGTTGGAGAATCTGGAAAGACAACAGAAGCAGCTGATGGAGAAAATGGAACAGGAGCACACAAAACGTCTGATGTCAGAGGAGTTAACGGTCAGCCAACTCCTGCATATGCTGAAGGACAGGACTCTGAAATGGGAAAAACTTGAACACGAACTTCAATATTCAAACGAAAGGGGTTCGGAGCTCTCAAAGGTTATTGGAAGAGCTGAGGTGGCAACACAGACTGAGATGACTGCAACAGAGCAGCCCTTGGATGCCAAAAGTACGCTGACTCACGTCAACGTAGAACAACAGACCGCTGAAACAGCTGCTCCGGTAGAGGGATTGCATAGTCCGATCAATCAATCTCCAAAGGAAGTTGAAGTATTGTGGTAAACCACTTTTATCGTTACACTATAGTTATCACTGTTGTATTGTTATCACCGTTATCACTGTTGTATCACGATACGAGGTCGCCTCTTGTCGCGCTGTTATACCTGGGCTGACCACCTCCGACTCCGCCCATGGCTCCACCTACCTGCCCAGGTATAAAGGTAGTCGACTGGCTGGTATTCCTCCTTGTTGGACCCGATCACCCACGAGGGTGGGCTCTGTTATTTAGTCAATAAAAACCTTTAGTTACGTTCCTAACTCGTCGCTTTTTATTGGACGAATTGATAGGTATATCAAGTATTAAAATCACAAATGAGGTCACTAGTAAACGACTTGCTGAAAGCCCAGAAAAAGCTGGATGCAGAGGTACACATGAAGAAGTCTCTTCAGGAAAGATGTCTGGATTTGGAACAAGAGCTGGCTAACGTCCAGCTGGGTATGGAGGAAATAGACGACCCTCTCACTGGTCTAGCTCAGGACGACACCGAATATTACTATGACCTGGTGGACGACACCGAATATTACGATGTCCTGTCCTGCCCAGCTTGTAACTTCGACTCCCAAAGTGCAGAAATCATGGAGGAGCACCAAAAGTCTACGGAACATCGGGAGAAGCTGGCTCTACGACGGAAACAGGAGGAAGAGAAGGAGGAACTGCGCATGCAGCTGGCAGCTGTGGCAGCTGACAATGGAGCCCAGAGAGTCTCCAAGAAGCAGAAAAGGAAAAGTAAAAACAGAAGATGACCCATCTGAACCATTATCACCTCTACCAGATCACACACGTGGTCCCTCCGAACGGAGCCAATTCAGTTCGGAAGTTCAAACTGTTAAATCCATGGAAGGACTATTGAATGAGTCACTCCAGCAACGTGAACCGACTACACCACAGAGATTGAATCTGTGAACTGTTTTCCGCAGAGACTGAATCTGTGATCTGTTTTGACATGAAGTTATCTATGTATCTATGTTATTCTGTTATGTAAACCTGAAGTTATATATGTATATATGTTATTACGTTATGTTCAATGGGAGATGACTGTAAAGCTAGGAAGGGAGGAATGTTGTGTATGTAATATGTGTGCTACTTTGAACCTATGGACAGGACTGCACTACTTGTAGGGCGTAGTGATACGCAGTACCACTCCTGGCCATAGGGGTATAAATAGTACTGTGGGTACTGATCTCCCCTCAGTTCCCGCCTGTGGGCATGAAGTAAAGACCTACGTATAGTCCCTACCTCCAACCAGTAAAGACCTGTTTTATTGTTACTGATTAAGTCTGAGTATTAATTACTTGAACAACTCACAGATTTAACAGGCACCACATCCCAACAAGAGTCAGTGGCTTCGGGGACAGAAGAGAGAGAACAACATGTTCCGAGTGAGGGGGAAGTAATTAACACTAATAAATGAAACTGTGGGATGGATTACATACAGTTTATAATTAACTAGAATGTGGAGCTGGACTGACTGCTAATGACACATAATTCAGTTTAGCTGTTCCCAAGCGTTAGTATTTCAGCCGCTCAGAATTAAAACAGTTCCTGGCCATTGTCACCTGCAATTTCAGCATTTCCAGTCTTCACCAGACTCTCGTACAGTTCCTTGATGGGGTGCTTGCCCGAGGCGATGATCCCGTGAAGCCAGATTAACAGCAGCCGGTACCCATGCTCCTTATAGCTGTTACTTCCTGAATATCAGACAGATGAAGGCTCACCTCAGGGCAAATTCAGCTCAATGGTAATGCAAATTTAAAATATGATTTAAAAAAAAAATCATTGTGTGCCTTAACTCCTTCCCATCTCCTGTCCAGGAATGCTCAAGTAGGACAGTGTAAAGGTATTTTCACTCTGTATCTAACCCGTGTGGTGGGGGGTTAAGGGGGGGTTAATTCCTGATACAAGGCTGTAGACAGTGGCTCACGGAGCAGTGTATCGGTTCCTGTGGAACTGACTGCTCTGCACTAGCTATTTCAGGCACTTAAGGAAGTATCTTGCCCATTGCAGCTTGCCCTTACCTTATAGCCAACTGGCCAGTTGCGTGGGCAGATATAGGGCTTCTGCCGCTTGGTCACATTCCTAATGGGCAATGCTGTCTTGTCAAACCTGCCCATGCCAAATGCCCATGGCTGGATGAAGTTGTGTTGCTGTGTGCTGTTCATGATGAAATGGAGTGGACTGTGCAAACAAGCAACTGGTTGGGAAATTGGGCAGTCATCGAATGTGGCTTGGAAAGGCTCAATGGGATTAAAGTTCGGGGCAATGGTTACCTTGACAGCCATTCACAGCTACACCTGACAGAGACAGACAGTCCTGGGCATCACTAAAGGGCTTCCACTTACACAGGCCAGTTCTCAATTGCTGTTTGAAGCATTATTTTCTTTAGCAACTGCCCCCAGTGTTTGCCCCTGGTTTGCCCCGATAGTTGCTTGTTATCCCCCAGTTTTCCCCCTGTTCCGTGTTGCAGGTACCTGTCCACTGGGTCTCCAAGGCCTTGACGTGGTTCTTGGAAAAATCCCAGTGTTCCGCTAGCTTCTTCCAGTCGTCTGGCTTCAAGTGCTTCCTGGCCAAGGTCCAGAGCACAGAGTGGACGGGCTTCAGATCCTGGCTGGGGCTGAAGGAGAGATCCAGAGAACCCACTCCCTGCTCTTCAGCATCAACCTTCCCGGGATTCTGGGGAAAATAGCACAAGGAATTAGCCACACACAGCTGTGAGGGGGAGGGTGGCATAGTCGGTTAGACGGTGTTTACAGGAACTGGTGGAGGGTTAGTGCAGGACCCATGGACACTGGGGGTCACGGTGAGTTAGTGCAGGACCCATGGGCACTGGGGGTCACGGTGAGTTAGTGCGGGACTCATGGGCACTGGGGGTCACGGTGAGTTAGTGCGGGACCCATGGGCACTGGGGGTCACGGTGAGTTAGTGCGGGACTCATGGGCACTGGGTGTCATGGTGAGTTAGTGCGGGACCCATGGGCACTGGGGGTCACGGTGAGTTAGTGCGGGACTCATGGGCACTGGGGGTCACGGTGAGTTAGTGCAGGACCCATGGGCACTGGGGGTCATGGTGAGTTAGTGCAGGACCCATGGGCACTGGGGGTCACGGTGAGTTAGTGCAGGACTCATGGGCACTGGGGGTCACGGTGAGTTAGTGCGGGACTCATGGGCACTGGGGGTCACGGTGAGTTAGTGCGGGACTCATGGGCACTGGGGGTCACAGTGAGTTAGTGCGGGACCCATGGGCACTGGGGGTCATGGTGAGTTAGTGCAGGACCCATGGGCACTGGGTGTCACGGTGAGTTAGTGCGGGACCCATGGGCACTGGGGGTCACGGTGAGTTAGTGCGGGACTCATGGGCACTGGGGGTCACGGTGAGTTAGTGCAGGACCCATGGGCACTGGGGGTCACGGTGAGTTAGTGCAGGACCCATGGGCACTGGGGGTCACGGTGAGTTAGTGCGGGACCCATGGGCACTGGGGGTCACGGTGAGTTAGTGCAGGACCCATGGGCACTGGGGGTCACGGTGAGTTAGTGCAGGACTCATGGGCACTGGGGGTCACGGTGAGTTAGTGCGGGACCCATGGGCACTGGGGGTCACGGTGAGTTAGTGCGGGACTCATGGGCACTGGGGGTCACGGTGAGTTAGTGCGGGACCCATGGGCACTGGGGGTCACGGTGAGTTAGTGCAGGACTCATGGGCACTGGGGGTCACGGTGAGTTAGTGCGGGACCCATGGGCACTGGGGGTCACGGTGAGTTAGTGCAGGACTCATGGGCACTGGGGGTCACGGTGAGTTAGTGCGGGACCCATGGGCACTGGGGGTCACGGTGAGTTAGTGCGGGACTCATGGGCACTGGGGGTCACGGTGAGTTAGTGCAGGACTCATGGGCACTGGGGGTCACGGTGAGTTAGTGCGGGACTCATGGGCACTGGGGGTCACAGTGAGTTAGTGCGGGACCCATGGGCACTGGGGGTCACGGTGAGTTAGTGCAGGACTCATGGGCACTGGGGGTCACGGTGAGTTAGTGCAGGACTCATGGGCACTGGGGGTCACGGTGAGTTAGTGCGGGACTCATGGGCACTGGGGGTCACGGTGAGTTAGTGCAGGACTCATGGGCACTGGGGGTCACGGTGAGTTAGTGCAGGACTCATGGGCACTGGGGGTCACGGTGAGTTAGTGCAGGACTCATGGGCACTGGGGGTCACGGTGAGTTAGTGCAGGACCCATGGGCACTGGGGGTCACGGTGAGTTAGTGCAGGACCCATGGGCACTGGGGGTCATGGTGAGTTAGTGCGGGACTCATGGGCACTGGGGGTCACGGTGAGTTAGTGCGGGACTCATGGGCACTGGGGGTCATGGTGAGTTAGTGCGGGACCCATGGGCACTGGGGGTCACGGTGAGTTAGTGCGGGACCCATGGGCACTGGGAGTCACGGTGAGTTAGTGCGGGACTCATGGGCACTGGGGGTCATGGTGAGTTAGTGCAGGACCCATGGGCACTGGGGGTCACGGTGAGTTAGTGCAGGACTCATGGGCACTGGGGGTCACGGTGAGTTAGTGCAGGACCCATGGGCACTGGGGGTCACGGTGAGTTAGTGCAGGACCCATGGGCACTGGGGGTCACGGTGAGTTAGTGCAGGACTCATGGGCACTGGGGGTCACGGTGAGTTAGTGCGGGACCCATGGGCACTGGGGGTCACGGTGAGTTAGTGCGGGACCCATGGGCACTGGGGGTCACGGTGAGTTAGTGCAGGACTCATGGGCACTGGGGGTCACGGTGAGTTAGTGCGGGACTCATGGGCACTGGGGGTCACGGTGAGTTAGTGCAGGACCCATGGGCACTGGGGGTCATGGTGAGTTAGTGCAGGACCCATGGGCACTGGGGGTCACGGTGAGTTAATGCAGGACTCATGGGCACTGGGGGTCACGGTGAGTTAGTGCAGGACCCATGGGCACTGGGGGTCACGGTGAGTTAATGCAGGACTCATGGGCACTGGGGGTCACGGTGAGTTAGTGCGGGACTCATGGGCACTGGGGGTCACGGTGAGTTAGTGCAGGACTCATGGGCACTGGGGGTCACAGTGAGTTAGTGCGGGACCCATGGGCACTGGGGGTCATGGTGAGTTAATGCAGGACTCATGGGCACTGGGGGTCACGGTGAGTTAGTGCGGGACTCATGGGCACTGGGGGTCACGGTGAGTTAGTGCAGGACTCATGGGCACTGGGGGTCACGGTGAGTTAGTGCGGGACTCATGGGCACTGGGGGTCACGGTGAGTTAGTGCAGGACTCATGGGCACTGGGGGTCACGGTGAGTTAGTGCGGGACTCATGGGCACTGGGGGTCATGGTGAGTTAGTGCAGGACTCATGGGCACTGGGGGTCACGGTGAGTTAGTGCGGGACTCATGGGCACTGGGGGTCACGGTGAGTTAGTGCGGGACCCATGGGCACTGGGGGTCACGGTGAGTTAGTGCAGGACTCATGGGCACTGGGGGTCACGGTGAGTTAGTGCAGGACTCATGGGCACTGGGGGTCACGGTGAGTTAGTGCAGGACCCATGGGCACTGGGGGTCACGGTGAGTTAATGCAGGACTCATGGGCACTGGGGGTCACGGTGAGTTAGTGCGGGACTCATGGGCACTGGGGGTCACGGTGAGTTAGTGCAGGACCCATGGGCACTGGGGGTCACGGTGAGTTAATGCAGGACTCATGGGCACTGGGGGTCATGGTGAGTTAGTGCGGGACTCATGGGCACTGGGAGTCATGGTGAGTTAGTGCAGGACTCATGGGCACTGGGGGTCACGGTGAGTTAGTGCGGGACCCATGGGCACTGGGGGTCACGGTGAGTTAGTGCAGGACCCATGGGCACTGGGGGTCACGGTGAGTTAGTGCAGGACCCATGGGCACTGGGGGTCACGGTGAGTTAGTGCAGGACCCATGGGCACTGGGGGTCACGGTGAGTTAGTGCAGGACCCATGGGCACTGGGGGTCACGGTGAGTTAGTGCAGGACTCATGGGCACTGGGGGTCATGGTGAGTTAGTGCGGGACTCATGGGCACTGGGGGTCACGGTGAGTTAGTGCAGGACCCATGGGCACTGGGGGTCACGGTGAGTTAGTGCGGGACTCATGGGCACTGGGGGTCACGGTGAGTTAGTGCAGGACTCATGGGCACTGGGGGTCACGGTGAGTTAGTGCGGGACTCATGGGCACTGGGGGTCATGGTGAGTTAGTGCAGGACCCATGGGCACTGGGGGTCACGGTGAGTTAGTGCGGGACTCATGGGCACTGGGGGTCACGGTGAGTTAGTGCAGGACTCATGGGCACTGGGGGTCACGGTGAGTTAGTGCAGGACTCATGGGCACTGGGGGTCATGGTGAGTTAGTGCAGGACCCATGGGCACTGGGGGTCACGGTGAGTTAGTGCGGGACTCATGGGCACTGGGGGTCACGGTGAGTTAGTGCAGGACCCATGGGCACTGGGGGTCACGGTGAGTTAGTGCAGGACCCATGGGCACTGGGGGTCACGGTGAGTTAGTGCAGGACCCATGGGCACTGGGGGTCACGGTGAGTTAGTGCGGGACTCATGGGCACTGGGGGTCTGTGGTAAACCACTTTTATCGTTCACTATCGTTACTCTATAGTTATCACTGTTGTATTGTTCTCACTGTTCTCACTGTTGTATCACTATACGAGGTCGCCTCTTGTCGCGCTGTTATACCTGGGCTGACCACCTCCGACTCCGCCCATGGCTCCACCTACCTGCCCAGGTATAAAGGTAGTCGACTGGCTGGTATTCCTCCTTGTTGGACCCGATCACCCACGAGGGTGGGCTCTGTTATTTAGTCAATAAAAACCTTTAGTTACGTTCCTAACTCGTCGCTTTTTATTGGACGAATTGATAGGTATATCAGGGTCATGGTGAGTTAGTGCGGGACTCATGGGCACTGGGGGTCACGGTGAGTTAGTGCAGGACCCATGGGCACTGGGGGTCACGGTGAGTTAGTGCGGGACTCATGGGCAGTGGGGGTCACGGTGAGTTAGTGCGGGACCCATGGGCACTGGGGGTCACGGTGAGTTAGTGCGGGACCCATGGGCACTGGGGGTCACGGTGAGTTAGTGCGGGACCCATGGGCACTGGGGGTCACGGTGAGTTAGTGCAGGACCCATGGGCACTGGGGGTCACGGTGAGTTAGTGCGGGACTCATGGGCAGTGGGGGTCACGGTGAGTTAGTGCGGGACTGATCGTTACTGGGGGTCACGGTGAGTTAGTGCGGGACCCATGGGCACTGGGGATCACGGTGAGTTAGTGCGGGACTGATCGTTACTGAGTGTCACGGTGAGTTAGTGCGGGACCCATGGGCACTGGGGGTCACGGTGAGTTAGTGCGGGACTGATCGTTACTGAGTGTCACGGTGAGTTAGTGCGGGACCCATGGGCACTGGGGGTCACGGTGAGTTAGTGCGGGACTGATCGTTACTGAGTGTCACGGTGAGTTAGTGCGGGACTGATCGTTACTGGGGGTCACGGTGAGTTAGTGCGGGACTGATCGTTACTGAGTGTCACGATGAGTTAGTGCGGGACCCATGGGCACTGGGGGTCACGATGAGTTAGTGCGGGACTGATCGTTACTGAGTGTCACGGTGAGTTAGTGCGGGACCCATGGGCACTGGGGGTCACGGTGAGTTAGTGCGGGACCCATGGGCACTGGGGGTCACAGTGAGTTAGTGCGGGACTGATCGTTACTGGGGGTCACGGTGAGTTAGTGCGGGACTGATCGTTACTGGGGGTCACGGTGAGTTAGTGCGGGACTGATCGTTACTGAGTGTCAGGGTGAGTTAGTGCGGGACCCATGGGCACTGGGGGTCACAGTGAGTTAGTGCGGGACTGATCGTTACTGAGTGTCACGGTGAGTTAGTGCGGGACTGATCGTTACTGAGTGTCACGGTGAGTTAGTGCGGGACTGATCGTTACTGGGGGTCACGGTGAGTTAGTGCGGGACTGATCGTTACTGAGTGTCACGGTGAGTTAGTGCGGGACTGATCATTACTGGGGGTCACGGTGAGTTAGTGCGGGACTGATCGTTACTGGGGGTCACGGTGAGTTAGTGCGGGACTGATCGTTACTGGGGGTCACGGTGAGTTAGTGCGGGACTGATCGTTACTGGGGGTCACGGTGAGTTAGTGCGGGACTGATCGTTACTGGGGGTCACGGTGAGTTAGTGCGGGACTGATCGTTACTGGGGGTCACGTTGAGTTAGTGCGGGACTGATCATTACTGGGGGTCACGGTGAGTTAGTGCGGGACTGATCGTTACTGGGGGTCACGGTGAGTTAGTGCGGGACTGATCGTTACTGGGGGTCACGGTGAGTTAGTGCGGGACTGATCGTTACTGGGGGTCACGGTGAGTTAGTGCGGGACTGATCGTTACTGGGGGTCACGGTGAGTTAGTGCGGGACTGATCGTTACTGGGGGTAACGGTGAGTTAGTGCGGGACTGATCGTTACTGGGGGCCACGGTGAGTTAGTGCGGGACTGATCGTTACTGAGTGTCACGGTGAGTTAGTGCGGGACTGATCGTTGCTGGGGGTCACGGTGAGTTAGTGCGGGACTGATCGTTACTGGGGGTCACGGTGAGTTAGTGCGGGACTGATCGTTACTGGGGGTCACGGTGAGTTAGTGCGGGGCTGATCGTTACTGGGGGTCACGGTGAGTTAGTGCGGGACTGATCATTACTGAGTGTCACGGTGAGTTAGTGCGGGGCTGATCATTACTGAGTGTCACGGTGAGTTAGTGCGGGACTGATCGTTACTGGGGGTCACGGTGAGTTAGTGCGGGACTGATCGTTACTGGGGGTCACGGTGAGTTAGTGCTGGACTGATCGTTACTGAGTGTCACGGTGAGTTAGTGCGGGACTGATCATTACTGGGGGCCACGGTGAGTTAGTGCGGGACTGATCGTTACTGAGTGTCACGGTGAGTTAGTGCGGGACTGATCGTTACTGGGGCTCACGGTGAGTTAGTGCGGGACTGATCGTTACTGAGTGTCACGGTGAGTTAGTGCGGGACTGATCATTACTGGGGGTCATGGTGAGTTAGTGCGGGACTGATCGTTACTGAGTGTCACGGTGAGTTAGTGCGGGACTGATCGTTACTGGGGGTCACGGTGAGTTAGTGCGGGACTGATCGTTACTGAGTGTCACGGTGAGTTAGTGCGGGACTGATCGTTACTGAGTGTCACGGTGAGTTAGTGCGGGACTGATCGTTACTGAGTGTCACGGTGAGTTAGTGCGGGACTGATCGTTACTGGGGGTCACGGTGAGTTAGTGCGCGACTGATCGTTACTGGGGGTCACGGTGAGTTAGTGCGGGACTGATCGTTACTGGGGGTCACGGTGAGTTAGTGCGGGACTGATCGTTACTGGGGATCACGGTGAGTTAGTGCGGGACTGATCGTTACTGGGGGTCACGGTGAGTTAGTGCGGGACTGATCGTTACTGGGGGTCACGGTGAGTTAGTGCGGGACTGATCGTTACTGAGTGTCACGGTGAGTTAGTGCGGGACTGATCGTTACTGGGGGTCACGGTGAGTTAGTGCGGGACTGATCGTTACTGGGGGTCACGGTGAGTTAGTGCGGGACTGATCGTTACTGAGTGTCACGGTGAGTTAGTGCGGGACTGATCGTTACTGAGTGTCACGGTGAGTTAGTGCGGGACTGATCGTTACTGAGTGTCACGGTGAGTTAGTGCGGGACTGATCGTTACTGAGTGTCACGGTGAGTTAGTGCGGGACTGATCGTTACCGAGTGTCACGGTGAGTTAGTGCGGGACTGATCGTTACTGGGGGTCACGGTGAGTTAGTGCGGGACTGATCGTTACTGAGTGTCACGGTGAGTTAGTGCGGGACTGATCGTTACTGAGTGTCACGGTGAGTTAGTGCGGGACTGATCGTTACCGAGTGTCACGGTGAGTTAGTGCGGGACTGATCGTTACTGGGGGCCACGGTGAGTTAGTGCGGGACTGATCGTTACTGAGTGTCACGGTGAGTTAGTGCGGGACTGATCGTTGCTGGGGGTCACGGTGAGTTAGTGCGGGACTGATCGTTACTGGGGGTCACGGTGAGTTAGTGCGGGACTGATCGTTACTGGGGGTCACAGTGAGTTAGTGCGGGGCTGATCGTTACTGGGGGTCACGGTGAGTTAGTGCGGGACTGATCGTTACTGGGGGTCACGGTGAGTTAGTGCGGGGCTGATCGTTACTGGGGGTCACGGTGAGTTAGTGCGGGACTGATCGTTACTGGGTGTCACGGTGAGTTAGTGCGGGACTGATCGTTACTGGGGGTCACGGTGAGTTAGTGCGGGACTGATCGTTACTGGGGGTCACGGTGAGTTAGTGCGGGACTGATCATTACTGAGTGTCACGGTGAGTTAGTGCGGGACTGATCGTTACTGGGGGTCACGGTGAGTTAGTGCGGGACTGATCATTACTGGGGGTCACGGTGAGTTAGTGCGGGACTGATCGTTACTGAGTGTCACGGTGAGTTAGTGCGGGACTGATCGTTACTGGGGGTCACGGTGAGTTAGTGCGGGGCTGATCGTTACTGAGTGTCACGGTGAGTTAGTGCGGGGCTGATCGTTACTGGGGGTCACGGTGAGTTAGTGCGGGACTGATCATTACTGAGTGTCACGGTGAGTTAGTGCGGGACTGATCGTTACTGGGGGTCACGGTGAGTTAGTGCGGGACTGATCGTTACTGGGGGTCACGGTGAGTTAGTGCGGGACTGATCGTTACTGAGTGTCACGGTGAGTTAGTGCGGGACTGATCATTACTGGGGGCCACGATGAGTTAGTGCGGGACTGATCGTTACTGAGTGTCACGGTGAGTTAGTGCGGGACTGATCGTTACTGGGGGTCACGGTGAGTTAGTGCGGGACTGATCGTTACTGAGTGTCACGGTGAGTTAGTGCGGGACTGATCATTACTGGGGGTCACGGTGAGTTAGTGCGGCACTGATCGTTACTGAGTGTCACGGTGAGTTAGTGTGGGACTGATCGTTACTGGGGGTCACGGTGAGTTAGTGCGGGACTGATCGTTACTGAGTGTCACGGTGAGTTAGTGCGGGACTGATCGTTACTGAGTGTCACGGTGAGTTAGTGCGGGACTGATCGTTACTGAGTGTCACGGTGAGTTAGTGCGGGACTGATCGTTACTGGGGGTCACGGTGAGTTAGTGCGCGACTGATCGTTACTGGGGGTCACGGTGAGTTAGTGCGGGACTGATCGTTACTGGGGGTCACGGTGAGTTAGTGCGGGACTGATCGTTACTGGGGGTCACGGTGAGTTAGTGCGGGACTGATCCTTACTGGGGGTCACGGTGAGTTAGTGCGGGACTGATCGTTACTGAGTGTCACGGTGAGTTAGTGCGGGACTGATCGTTACTGGGGGTCACGGTGAGTTAGTGCGGGACTGATCGTTACTGGGGGTCACGGTGAGTTAGTGCGGGACTGATCGTTACTGGGGGTCACGGTGAGTTAGTGCGGGACTGATCGTTACTGGGGGTCACGGTGAGTTAGTGCGGGACTGATCGTTACTGGGGGTCACGGTGAGTTAGTGCGGGACTGATCGTTACTGGGGGTCACGGTGAGTTAGTGCGGGACTGATCGTTACTGGGGGTCACGGTGAGTTAGTGCGGGACTGATCGTTACTGGGGGTCACGGTGAGTTAGTGCGGGACTGATCGTTACTGGGGGTCATGGTGAGTTAGTGCGGGACTGATCGTTACTGGGGGTCACGGTGAGTTAGTGCGGGACTGATCGTTACTGAGGGTCACGGTGAGTTAGTGCGGGACTGATCGTTACTGGGGGTCACGGTGAGTTAGTGCGGGACTGATCGTTACTGAGGGTCACGGTGAGTTAGTGCGGGACTGATCGTTACTGGGGGTCACGGTGAGTTAGTGCGGGACTGATCGTTACTGAGTGTCACGGTGAGTTAGTGCGGGACTGATCGTTACTGGGGGTCACGGTGAGTTAGTGCGGGACTGATCGTTACTGGGGGTCACGGTGAGTTAGTGCGGGACTGATCATTACTGGGGGTCACGGTGAGTTAGTGCGGGACTGATCATTACTGGGGGTCACGGTGAGTTAGTGCGGGACTGATCGTTACTGAGTGTCACGGTGAGTTAGTGCGGGACTGATCGTTACTGAGTGTCACGGTGAGTTAGTGCGGGACTGATCGTTACTGAGTGTCACGGTGAGTTAGTGCGGGACTGATCGTTACTGGGGGTCACGGTGAGTTAGTGCGGGACTGATCGTTACTGGGGGTCACGGTGAGTTAGTGCGGGACTGATCATTACTGGGGGTCACGGTGAGTTAGTGCGGGACTGATCGTTACTGGGGGTCACGGTGAGTTAGTGCGGGACTGATCGTTACTGGGGGTCACGGTGAGTTAGTGCGGGACTGATCGTTACTGGGGGTCACGGTGAGTTAGTGCGGGACTGATCGTTACTGGGGGTCACGGTGAGTTAGTGCGGGACTGATCGTTACTGGGGGTCACGGTGAGTTAGTGCGGGACTGATCGTTACTGGGGGTCACGGTGAGTTAGTGCGGGACTGATCGTTACTGGGGGTCACGGTGAGTTAGTGCGGGACTGATCATTACTGGGGGTCACGGTGAGTTAGTGCGGGACTGATCGTTACTGGGGGTCACGGTGAGTTAGTGCGGGACTGATCGTTACTGGGGGTCACGGTGAGTTAGTGCGGGACTGATCGTTACTGAGTGTCACGGTGAGTTAGTGCGGGACTGATCGTTACTGGGGGTCACGGTGAGTTAGTGCGGGACTGATCGTTACTGAGTGTCACGGTGAGTTAGTGCGGGACTGATCATTACTGGGGGTCACGGTGAGTTAGTGCGGGACTGATCGTTACTGGGGGTCACGGTGAGTTAGTGCGGGACTGATCGTTACTGGGGGTCACGGTGAGTTAGTGCGGGACTGATCGTTACTGGGGGTCACGGTGAGTTAGTGCGGGACTGATCATTACTGGGGGTCACGGTGAGTTAGTGCGGGACTGATCGTTACTGAGTGTCACGGTGAGTTAGTGCGGGACTGATCGTTACTGGGGGTCACGGTGAGTTAGTGCGGGACTGATCGTTACTGGGGGTCACGGTGAGTTAGTGCGGGACTGATCGTTACTGGGGGTCACGGTGAGTTAGTGCGGGACTGATCGTTACTGGGGGTCACGGTGAGTTAGTGCGGGACTGATCGTTACTGGGGGTCACGGTGAGTTAGTGCGGGACTGATCGTTACTGGGGGTCACGGTGAGTTAGTGCGGGACTGATCGTTACTGGGGGTCACGGTGAGTTAGTGCGGGACTGATCGTTACTGGGGGTCACGGTGAGTTAGTGCGGGACTGATCGTTACTGGGGGTCATGGTGAGTTAGTGCGGGACTGATCGTTACTGGGGGTCACGGTGAGTTAGTGCGGGACTGATCATTACTGGGGGTCACGGTGAGTTAGTGCGGGACTGATCGTTACTGAGTGTCACGGTGAGTTAGTGCGGGACTGATCGTTACTGGGGGTCACGGTGAGTTAGTGCGGGACTGATCGTTACTGGGGGTCACGGTGAGTTAGTGCGGGACTGATCATTACTGGGGGTCACGGTGAGTTAGTGCGGGACTGATCGTTACTGAGTGTCACGGTGAGTTAGTGCGGGGCTGATCGTTACTGAGTGTCACGGTGAGTTAGTGCGGGACTGATCATTACTGAGTGTCACGGTGAGTTAGTGCGGGACTGATCGTTACTGGGGGTCACGGTGAGTTAGTGCGGGGCTGATCGTTACTGGGGGTCACGGTGAGTTAGTGCGGGACTGATCATTACTGAGTGTCACGGTGAGTTAGTGCGGGGCTGATCATTACTGAGTGTCACGGTGAGTTAGTGCGGGACTGATCGTTACTGGGGGTCACGGTGAGTTAGTGCGGGACTGATCATTACTGGGGGTCACGGTGAGTTAGTGCGGGACTGATCGTTACTGGGGGTCACGGTGAGTTAGTGCGGGACTGATCGTTACTGGGGGTCACGGTGAGTTAGTGCGGGACTGATCGTTACTGGGGGTCACGGTGAGTTAGTGCGGGACTGATCATTACTGGGGGTCACGGTGAGTTAGTGCGGGACTGATCGTTACTGGGGGTCACGGTGAGTTAGTGCGGGACTGATCGTTACTGGGGGTCACGGTGAGTTAGTGCGGGACTGATCGTTACTGGGGGTCACGGTGAGTTAGTGCGGGACTGATCGTTACTGGGGGTCACGGTGAGTTAGTGCGGGACTGATCGTTACTGGGGGTCACGGTGAGTTAGTGCAGGACTGATCGTTACTGGGGGTCACGGTGAGTTAGTGCGGGACTGATCGTTACTGGGGGTCACGGTGAGTTAGTGCGGGACTGATCGTTACTGGGGGTCACGGTGAGTTAGTGCGGGACTGATCGTTACTGGGGGTCACGGTGAGTTAGTGCGGGACTGATCGTTACTGGGGGTCACGGTGAGTTAGTGCGGGACTGATCGTTACTGAGTGTCACGGTGAGTTAGTGCGGGACTGATCGTTACTGGGGGTCACGGTGAGTTAGTGCGGGACTGATCGTTACTGAGTGTCACGGTGAGTTAGTGCGGGACTGATCGTTACTGGGGGTCACGGTGAGTTAGTGCGGGACTGATCGTTACTGGGGGTCACGGTGAGTTAGTGCGGGACTGATCGTTACTGGGGGTCACGGTGAGTTAGTGCGGGACTGATCGTTACTGAGTGTCACGGTGAGTTAGTGCGGGGACTGATCGTTACTGGGGGTCACGGTGAGTTAGTGCGGGACTGATCGTTACTGAGTGTCACGGTGAGTTAGTGCGGGACTGATCGTTACTGAGTGTCACGGTGAGTTAGTGCGGGACTGATCGTTACTGAGTGTCACGGTGAGTTAGTGCGGGACTGATCGTTACTGAGTGTCACGGTGAGTTAGTGCGGGACTGATCGTTACTGGGGGTCACGGTGAGTTAGTGCGGGACTGATCGTTACTGGGGGTCACGGTGAGTTAGTGCGGGACTGATCGTTACTGGGGATCACGGTGAGTTAGTGCGGGACTGATCGTTACTGGGGGTCACGGTGAGTTAGTGCGGGACTGATCGTTACTGGGGGTCACGGTGAGTTAGTGCGGGACTGATCGTTACTGGGGATCACGGTGAGTTAGTGCGGGGCTGATCGTTACTGGGGGTCACGGTGAGTTAGTGCGGGACTGATCGTTACTGGGGGTCACGGTGAGTTAGTGCGGGACTGATCGTTACTGGGGGTCACGGTGAGCTAGTGCGGGACTGATCGTTACTGGGGGTCACGGTGAGTTAGTGCGGGACTGATCGTTACTGGGGGTCACGGTGAGTTAGTGCGGGACTGATCGTTACTGAGTGTCACGGTGAGTTAGTGCGGGACTGATCGTTACTGGGGGTCACGGTGAGTTAGTGCGGGACTGATCGTTACTGGGGGTCACGGTGAGTTAGTGCGGGACTGATCGTTACTGGGGGTCACGGTGAGTTAGTGCGGGACTGATCATTACTGGGGGTCACGGTGAGTTAGTGCGGGACTGATCGTTACTGGGGGTCACGGTGAGTTAGTGCGGGACTGATCGTTACTGGGGGTCACGGTGAGTTAGTGCGGGACTGATCGTTACTGAGTGTCACGGTGAGTTAGTGCGGGACTGATCGTTACTGGGGGTCACGGTGAGTTAGTGCGGGACTGATCGTTACTGAGTGTCACGGTGAGTTAGTGCGGGACTGATCGTTACTGGGGGTCACGGTGAGTTAGTGCGGGACTGATCGTTACTGGGGGTCACGGTGAGTTAGTGCGGGACTGATCGTTACTGGGGGTCACGGTGAGTTAGTGCGGGACTGATCATTACTGAGTGTCACGGTGATTTAGTGCGGGGCTGATCGTTACTGAGTGTCACGGTGAGTTAGTGCGGGACTGATCGTTACTGGGGGTCACGGTGAGTTAGTGCGGGACTGATCGTTACTGGGGTCACGGTGAGTTAGTGCGGGACTGATCGTTACTGGGGGTCACGGTGAGTTAGTGCGGGACTGATCGTTACTGGGGGTCACGGTGAGTTAATGCGGGACTGATCGTTACTGGGGGTCACGGTGAGTTAGTGCGGGGACTGATCGTTACTGAGTGTCACGGTGAGTTAGTGCGGGACTGATCGTTACTGGGGGTCACGGTGAGTTAGTGCGGGGACTGATCGTTACTGAGTGTCACGGTGAGTTAGTGCGGGACTGATCGTTACTGAGTGTCACGGTGAGTTAGTGCGGGACTGATCGTTACTGGGGGTCACGGTGAGTTAGTGCGGGACTGATCGTTACTGAGTGTCACGGTGAGTTAGTGCGGGACTGATCGTTACTGAGTGTCACGGTGAGTTAGTGCGGGACTGATCGTTACTGAGGGTCACGGTGAGTTAGTGCGGGACTGATCGTTACTGGGGTCACGGTGAGTTAGTGCGGGACTGATCGTTACTGAGGGTCACGGTGAGTTAGTGCGGGACTGATCGTTACTGGGGGTCACGGTGAGTTAGTGCGGGACTGATCGTTACTGGGGGTCACGGTGAGTTAGTGCGGGACTGATCGTTACTGGGGGTCACGGTGAGTTAGTGCGGGACTGATCATTACTGGGGGTCACGGTGAGTTAGTGCGGGACTGATCGTTACTGGGGGTCACGGTGAGTTAGTGCGGGACTGATCGTTACTGGGTGTCACGGTGAGTTAGTGCGGGACTGATCGTTACTGGGGGTCACGGTGAGTTAGTGCGGGACTGATCGTTACTGGGGGTCACGGTGAGTTAGTGCGGGACTGATCGTTACTGGGGGTCACGGTGAGTTAGTGCGGGACTGATCGTTACTGGGGGTCACGGTGAGTTAGTGCGGGACTGATCGTTACTGGGGGTCACGGTGAGTTAGTGCGGGACTGATCGTTACTGGGGGTCACGGTGAGTTAGTGCGGGACTGATCGTTACTGGGGGTCACGGTGAGTTAGTGCGGGACTGATCGTTACTGGGGGTCACGGTGAGTTAGTGCGGGACTGATCGTTACTGGGGGTCACGGTGAGTTAGTGCGGGACTGATCGTTACTGGGGGTCACGGTGAGTTAGTGCGGGACTGATCGTTACTGGGGGTCACGGTGAGTTAGTGCGGGACTGATCGTTACTGGGGGTCACGGTGAGTTAGTGCGGGACTGATCGTTACTGGGGGTCACGGTGAGTTAGTGCGGGACTGATCGTTACTGGGGGTCACGGTGAGTTAGTGCGGGACTGATCGTTACTGGGGGTCACGGTGAGTTAGTGCGGGACTGATCGTTACTGGGGGTCACGGTGAGTTAGTGCGGGACTGATCGTTACTGGGGGTCACGGTGAGTTAGTGCGGGACTGATCGTTACTGGGGTCACGGTGAGTTAGTGCGGGACTGATCGTTACTGGGGGTCACGGTGAGTTAGTGCGGGACTGATCGTTACTGGGGGTCACGGTGAGTTAGTGCGGGACTGATCGTTACTGGGGGTCACGGTGAGTTAGTGCGGGACTGATCGTTACTGGGGGTCACGGTGAGTTAGTGCGGGACTGATCGTTACTGGGGGTCACGGTGAGTTAGTGCGGGACTGATCGTTACTGGGGGTCACGGTGAGTTAGTGCGGGACTGATCGTTACTGGGGGTCACGGTGAGTTAGTGCGGGACTGATCGTTACTGGGGGTCACGGTGAGTTAGTGCGGGACTGATCGTTACTGGGGGTCACGGTGAGTTAGTGCGGGACTGATCGTTACTGGGGGTCACGGTGAGTTAGTGCGGGACTGATCGTTACTGGGGGTCACGGTGAGTTAGTGCGGGACTGATCGTTACTGGGGGTCACGGTGAGTTAGTGCGGGACTGATCGTTACTGGGGGTCACGGTGAGTTAGTGCGGGACTGATCGTTACTGGGGGTCACGGTGAGTTAGTGCGGGACTGATCGTTACTGGGGGTCACGGTGAGTTAGTGCGGGACTGATCGTTACTGGGGGTCACGGTGAGTTAGTGCGGGACTGATCGTTACTGGGGGTCACGGTGAGTTAGTGCGGGACTGATCGTTACTGGGGGTCACGGTGAGTTAGTGCGGGACTGATCGTTACTGAGTGTCACGGTGAGTTAGTGCGGGACTGATCGTTACTGGGGGTCACGGTGAGTTAGTGCGGGACTGATCGTTACTGGGGGTCACGGTGAGTTAGTGCGGGACTGATCGTTACTGAGTGTCACGGTGAGTTAGTGCGGGACTGATCGTTACTGGGGGTCACGGTGAGTTAGTGCGGGACTGATCGTTACTGGGGGTCACGGTGAGTTAGTGCGGGACTGATCGTTACTGAGTGTCACGGTGAGTTAGTGCGGGACTGATCGTTACTGGGGGTCACGGTGAGTTAGTGCGGGACTGATCGTTACTGGGGGTCACGGTGAGTTAGTGCGGGACTGATCGTTACTGAGTGTCACGGTGAGTTAGTGCGGGACTGATCGTTACTGGGGGTCACGGTGAGTTAGTGCGGGACTGATCGTTACTGAGGGTCACGGTGAGTTAGTGCGGGACTGATCGTTACTGGGGGTCACGGTGAGTTAGTGCGGGACTGATCGTTACTGGGGGTCACGGTGAGTTAGTGCGGGACTGATCGTTACTGAGTGTCACGGTGAGTTAGTGCGGGACTGATCGTTACTGGGGGTCACGGTGAGTTAGTGCGGGACTGATCGTTACTGGGGGTCACGGTGAGTTAGTGCGGGACTGATCGATTACTGGGGGTCACGGTGAGTTAGTGCGGGACTGATCGTTACTGGGGGTCACGGTGAGTTAGTGCGGGACTGATCATTACTGGGGGTCACGGTGAGT
>NW_028225185.1:1830218-1868249 GCF_052327205.1 Somniosus microcephalus
GTGCGGGACTGATCGTTACTGGGGGTCACGGTGAGTTAGTGCGGGACTGATCGTTACTGAGTGTCACGGTGAGTTAGTGCGGGACTGATCGTTACTGGGGGTCACGGTGAGTTAGTGCGGGACTGATCGTTACTGGGGGTCACGGTGAGTTAGTGCGGGACTGATCGTTACTGGGGGTCACGGTGAGTTAGTGCGGGACTGATCGTTACTGGGGGTCACGGTGAGTTAGTGCGGGACTGATCGTTACTGGGGGTCACGGTGAGTTAGTGCGGGACTGATCGTTACTGGGGGTCACGGTGAGTTAGTGCGGGGCTGATCGTTACTGGGGGTCACGGTGAGTTAGTGCGGGACTGATCGTTACTGGGGGTCACGGTGAGTTAGTGCGGGGCTGATCGTTACTGGGGGTCACGGTGAGTTAGTGCGGGACTGATCATTACTGGGGGTCACGGTGAGTTAGTGCGGGACTGATCGTTACTGGGGGTCACGGTGAGTTAGTGCGTGACTGATCGTTACTGGGGGTCACGGTGAGTTAGTGCGGGACTGATCGTTACTGGGGGTCACGGTGAGTTAGTGCGGGACTGATCGTTACTGGGGGTCACGGTGAGTTAGTGCGGGACTGATCATTACTGAGTGTCACGGTGAGTTAGTGCGGGACTGATCGTTACTGGGGGTCACGGTGAGTTAGTGCGGGACTGATCGTTACTGGGGGTCACGGTGAGTTAGTGTGGGACTGATCGTTACTGGGGGTCACGGTGAGTTAGTGCGGGACTGATCGTTACTGGGGGTCACGGTGAGTTAGTGCGGGACTGATCATTACTGGGGGTCACGGTGAGTTAGTGCGGGACTGATCGTTACTGGGGATCACGGTGAGTTAGTGCGGGACTGATCGTTACTGGGGGTCACGGTGAGTTAGTGCGGGACTGATCGTTACTGGGGGTCACGGTGAGTTAGTGCGGGACTGATCATTACTGGGGGTCACGGTGAGTTAGTGCGGGACTGATCGTTACTGGGGGTCACGGTGAGTTAGTGCGGGACTGATCGTTACTGCGGGTCACGGTGAGTTAGTGCGGGACTGATCGTTACTGGGGGTCATGGTGAGTTAGTGCGGGACTGATCGTTACTGAGGGTCACGGTGAGTTAGTGCGGGACTGATCGTTACTGGGGGTCACGGTGAGTTAGTGCGGGACTGATCGTTACTGAGTGTCACGGTGAGTTAGTGCGGGGCTGATCGTTACTGGGGGTCACGGTGAGTTAGTGCGGGACTGATCGTTACTGGGGGTCACGGTGAGTTAGTGCGGGACTGATCGTTACTGGGGGTCACGGTGAGTTAGTGCGGGACTGATCGTTACTGGGGGTCACGGTGAGTTAGTGCGGCACTGATCGTTACTGGGGGTCACGGTGAGTTAGTGCGGGACTGATCGTTACTGGGGGTCACGGTGAGTTAGTGCGGGACTGATCATTACTGGGGGTCACGGTGAGTTAGTGCGGGACTGATCGTTACTGGGGGTCACGGTGAGTTAGTGCGGGACTGATCGTTACTGGGGATCACGGTGAGTTAGTGCGGGACTGATCGTTCCTGGGGGTCACGGTGAGTTAGTGCGGGACTGATCGTTACTGGGGGTCACGGTGAGTTAGTGCGGGACTGATCGTTACTGGGGGTCACGGTGAGTTAGTGCGGGACTGATCGTTACTGGGGGTCACGGTGAGTTAGTGCGGGACTGATCGTTACTGGGGGTCACGGTGAGTTAGTGCGGGACTGATCGTTACTGGGGGTCACGGTGAGTTAGTGCGGGACTGATCGTTACTGGGGGTCACGGTGAGTTAGTGCGGGACTGATCGTTACTGGGGATCACGGTGAGTTAGTGCGGGACTGATCGTTACTGGGGGTCACGGTGAGTTAGTGCGGGACTGATCGTTACTGGGGGTCACGGTGAGTTAGTGCGGGACTGATCGTTACTGGGGGTCACGGTGAGTTAGTGCGGGACTGATCGTTACTGGGGGTCACGGTGAGTTAGTGCGGGGCTGATCGTTACTGGGGGTCACGGTGAGTTAGTGCGGGACTGATCGTTACTGGGGGTCACGGTGAGTTAGTGCGGGACTGATCGTTACTGAGTGTCACGGTGAGTTAGTGCGGGACTGATCGTTACTGAGTGTCACGGTGAGTTAGTGCGGGACTGATCGTTACTGGGGGTCACGGTGAGTTAGTGCGGGACTGATCATTACTGCGGGTCACGGTGAGTTAGTGCGGGACTGATCGTTACTGAGTGTCACGGTGAGTTAGTGCGGGACTGATCGTTACTGGGGGTCACGGTGAGTTAGTGCGGGACTGATCGTTACTGGGGGTCACGGTGAGTTAGTGCGGGACTGATCGTTACTGGGGGTCATGGTGAGTTAGTGCGGGACTGATCGTTACTGGGGATCACGGTGAGTTAGTGCGGGACTGATCGTTACTGAGTGTCACGGTGAGTTAGTGCGGGGCTGATCGTTACTGGGGGTCACGGTGAGTTAGTGCGGGGCTGATCGTTACTGGGGGTCACGGTGAGTTAGTGCGGGACTGATCGTTACTGGGGGTCACGGTGAGTTAGTGCGGGACGGATCATTACTGGGGGTCACGGTGAGTTAGTGCGGGACTGATCGTTACTGGGGGTCACGGTGAGTTAGTGCGGGACTGATCGTTACTGGGGGTCACGGTGAGTTAGTGCGGGACTGATCGTTACTGGGGGTCACGGTGAGTTAGTGCGGGACTGATCGTTACTGGGGGTCACGGTGAGTTAGTGCGGGACTGATCGTTACTGAGTGTCACGGTGAGTTAGTGCGGGACTGATCGTTACTGGGGGTCACGGTGAGTTAGTGCGGGACTGATCGTTACTGGGGGTCACGGTGAGTTAGTGCGGGACTGATCGTTACTGGGGGTCACGGTGAGTTAGTGCGGGACTGATCGTTACTGGGGGTCACGGTGAGTTAGTGCGGGACTGATCGTTACTGGGGGTCACGGTGAGTTAGTGCGGGACTGATCGTTACTGGGGGTCACGGTGAGTTAGTGCGGGGCTGATCGTTACTGGGGGTCACGGTGAGTTAGTGCGGGACTGATCGTTACTGGGGGTCACGGTGAGTTAGTGCGGGGCTGATCGTTACTGGGGGTCACGGTGAGTTAGTGCGGGACTGATCATTACTGGGGGTCACGGTGAGTTAGTGCGGGACTGATCGTTACTGGGGGTCACGGTGAGTTAGTGCGTGACTGATCGTTACTGGGGGTCACGGTGAGTTAGTGCGGGACTGATCGTTACTGGGGGTCACGGTGAGTTAGTGCGGGACTGATCGTTACTGGGGGTCACGGTGAGTTAGTGCGGGACTGATCATTACTGAGTGTCACGGTGAGTTAGTGCGGGACTGATCGTTACTGGGGGTCACGGTGAGTTAGTGCGGGACTGATCGTTACTGGGGGTCACGGTGAGTTAGTGTGGGACTGATCGTTACTGGGGGTCACGGTGAGTTAGTGCGGGACTGATCGTTACTGGGGGTCACGGTGAGTTAGTGCGGGACTGATCATTACTGGGGGTCACGGTGAGTTAGTGCGGGACTGATCGTTACTGGGGATCACGGTGAGTTAGTGCGGGACTGATCGTTACTGGGGGTCACGGTGAGTTAGTGCGGGACTGATCGTTACTGGGGGTCACGGTGAGTTAGTGCGGGACTGATCGTTACTGGGGGTCACGGTGAGTTAGTGCGGGACTGATCGTTACTGGGGGTCACGGTGAGTTAGTGCGGGACTGATCGTTACTGCGGGTCACGGTGAGTTAGTGCGGGACTGATCGTTACTGGGGGTCATGGTGAGTTAGTGCGGGACTGATCGTTACTGAGGGTCACGGTGAGTTAGTGCGGGACTGATCGTTACTGGGGGTCACGGTGAGTTAGTGCGGGACTGATCGTTACTGAGTGTCACGGTGAGTTAGTGCGGGGCTGATCGTTACTGGGGGTCACGGTGAGTTAGTGCGGGACTGATCGTTACTGGGGGTCACGGTGAGTTAGTGCGGGACTGATCGTTACTGGGGGTCACGGTGAGTTAGTGCGGGACTGATCGTTACTGGGGGTCACGGTGAGTTAGTGCGGCACTGATCGTTACTGGGGGTCACGGTGAGTTAGTGCGGGACTGATCGTTACTGGGGGTCACGGTGAGTTAGTGCGGGACTGATCATTACTGGGGGTCACGGTGAGTTAGTGCGGGACTGATCGTTACTGGGGGTCACGGTGAGTTAGTGCGGGACTGATCGTTACTGGGGATCACGGTGAGTTAGTGCGGGACTGATCGTTCCTGGGGGTCACGGTGAGTTAGTGCGGGACTGATCGTTACTGGGGGTCACGGTGAGTTAGTGCGGGACTGATCGTTACTGGGGGTCACGGTGAGTTAGTGCGGGACTGATCGTTACTGGGGGTCACGGTGAGTTAGTGCGGGACTGATCGTTACTGGGGGTCACGGTGAGTTAGTGCGGGACTGATCGTTACTGGGGGTCACGGTGAGTTAGTGCGGGACTGATCGTTACTGGGGGTCACGGTGAGTTAGTGCGGGACTGATCGTTACTGGGGATCACGGTGAGTTAGTGCGGGACTGATCGTTACTGGGGGTCACGGTGAGTTAGTGCGGGACTGATCGTTACTGGGGGTCACGGTGAGTTAGTGCGGGACTGATCGTTACTGGGGGTCACGGTGAGTTAGTGCGGGACTGATCGTTACTGGGGGTCACGGTGAGTTAGTGCGGGGCTGATCGTTACTGGGGGTCACGGTGAGTTAGTGCGGGACTGATCGTTACTGGGGGTCACGGTGAGTTAGTGCGGGACTGATCGTTACTGAGTGTCACGGTGAGTTAGTGCGGGACTGATCGTTACTGAGTGTCACGGTGAGTTAGTGCGGGACTGATCGTTACTGGGGGTCACGGTGAGTTAGTGCGGGACTGATCATTACTGCGGGTCACGGTGAGTTAGTGCGGGACTGATCGTTACTGAGTGTCACGGTGAGTTAGTGCGGGACTGATCGTTACTGGGGGTCACGGTGAGTTAGTGCGGGACTGATCGTTACTGGGGGTCACGGTGAGTTAGTGCGGGACTGATCGTTACTGGGGGTCATGGTGAGTTAGTGCGGGACTGATCGTTACTGGGGATCACGGTGAGTTAGTGCGGGACTGATCGTTACTGAGTGTCACGGTGAGTTAGTGCGGGGCTGATCGTTACTGGGGGTCACGGTGAGTTAGTGCGGGGCTGATCGTTACTGGGGGTCACGGTGAGTTAGTGCGGGACTGATCGTTACTGGGGGTCACGGTGAGTTAGTGCGGGACGGATCATTACTGGGGGTCACGGTGAGTTAGTGCGGGACTGATCGTTACTGGGGGTCACGGTGAGTTAGTGCGGGACTGATCGTTACTGGGGGTCACGGTGAGTTAGTGCGGGACTGATCGTTGCTGGGGGTCACGGTGAGTTAGTGCGGGACTGATCATTACTGAGTGTCACGGTGAGTTAGTGCGGGACTGATCTTTACTGGGGATCACGGTGAGTTAGTGCGGGACTGATCGTTACTGGGGGTCACGGTGAGTTAGTGCGGGACTGATCGTTACTGGGGGTCACGGTGAGTTAGTGCGGGACTGATCGTTACTGGGGGTTACGGTGAGTTAGTGCGGGACTGATCGTTACTGAGTGTCACGGTGAGTTATTGCCAGGGGAGTTCTCCCGGTGCCCGGCCAATATTTATCCCTCAACCAAGTGTTTCTGCCATTACAACAGTGTCTACACTTCAAAAATTTCTTTCACTTCTTTTGTCCGATCGCAGCCCTGCCTTCGATCCATTTCTTTTCTTTCCAGTTTTGAAGAAGGGTTCGACCCGAAACGTCAACTCAAATTTCTCTCCACGGATGTTGCCTGACCGCTGAGTTTTTCCAGCATCTTCTGTTGTTACTTCAAAAATACTGCATTGGCTGTAAAGCGCTCTGGGATCTCCTGAGATTGTGAAAGCTGCTGTCGAATTTCTTTCTTTCTCTCCTCTTTCTAAACATTCAGCCAGCTCTTTCTGCCTTTTGTTGCCTCGGTCGATGATTCTATCCGGGCGTCCCCTGTACGCGCCCACCGCCCTCCGGCTGTTACATCGCAGCGCCAAGTTCACAGCGCACTGTAACCCAAACCTTCTTACCAGGCTCCTTGCGTAGAATCTCTCCGCCTTTATAATCATGTCGACCAGAGCAGCGTGTTGTCCACGAGTAGCAAGATCCAGCGCTGTCTTCCCCTGCTAGTGACGGACACAGAAACAGTCACCGTTCACGTCACGGCCGAGGGCGGCAGTTCTCAGCCTGTAAATGGCGCAGAGTTCTGTGGACCAGAAGGTCACAGGTCCACCTCCTCCTCTGAGCTCACTTTACTGATCCCAGTTTGAATGCTACAGGCGGCCCTGGGACAGACAGGGGAAATCAGCCAGGGTTCCTGCTCCTGATCACTGTCCAGTGACCCCTGGGTTAGAGAGAGGGGAAATCAGCCAGGGTTCCTGCTCCTGATCACTGTCCAGTGACTCCTGGGTTAGAGAGAGGGGAAATCAGCCAGGGTTCCTGCTCCTGATCACTGCCCACTGACCCCTGGGTTAGAGAGAGGGGAAATCAGCCAGGGTTCCTGCTCCTGATCACTGTCCAGTGACCCCTGGGTTAGAGAGAGGGGAAATCAGCCAGGGTTCCTGCTCCTGATCACTGTCCAGTGACCCCTGGGTTAGAGAGAGGGGAAATCAGCCAGGGTTCCTGCTCCTGATCACTGCCCAGTGACCCCTGGGTTAGAGAGAGGGGAAATCAGCCAGGGTTCCTGCTCCTGATCACTGTCCAGTGACCCCTGGGTTAGAGAGAGGGGAAATCAGCCAGGGTTCCTGCTCCTGATCACTGTCCAGTGACCCCTGGGTTAGAGAGAGGGGAAATCAGCCAGGGTTCCTGCTCCTGATCACTGCCCAGTGACCCCTGGGTTAGAGAGAGAGGGAAATCAGCCAGGGTTCCTGCTCCTGATCACTGTCCAGTGACCCCTGGGTTAGAGAGAGGGGAAATCAGCCAGGGTTCCTGCTCCTGATCACTGCCCACTGACCCCTGGGTTAGAGAGAGGGGAAATCAGCCAGGGTTCCTGCTCCTGATCACTGTCCAGTGACCCCTGGGTTAGAGAGAGGGGAAATCAGCCAGGGTTCCTGCTCCTGATCACTGTCCAGTGACCCCTGGGTTAGAGAGAGGGGAAATCAGCCAGGGTTCCTGCTCCTGATCACTGCCCAGTGACCCCTGGGTTAGAGAGAGGGGAAATCAGCCTGGGTTCCTGCTCCTGATCACTGTCCAGTGACCCCTGGGTTAGAGAGAGGGGAAATCAGCCAGGGTTCCTGCTCTTGATCACTGTCCAGTGACTCCTGGGTTAGAGAGAGGGGAAATCAGCCAGGGTTCCTGCTAACGCTCACTGTCCAGCTCACGAGACACCAAACACAGGCTGCTTACAGAACTACTTAACAAGGGGAATATACTGGCAAAAAACAAAGCAAAGCTTCACCTTAAGGAAATGTCTACAGATCAACAACAACTTGTATTTATATAGCGCCTTTAACGTAGTAAAACGTCCCCAGGTGCTTCACAGGAGTGTTTTAAGACAAAAAATTTGACACCGAGCCACACAAGGATAAATTAGGGCAGGTGACCAAAAGCTTGGTCAAAGAGGTCGGTTTTAAGGAGCGTGTTAAAGGAAGAGAGAGAGGCGGAGAGGTTTAGGGAGGGAATTCCAGAGCTCGGGGCCCAGGCGGCTGAAGGCACGGCCGCCAATGGTGGAGCGATTATAATCCGGGATGCTCAAGAGACCAGAATTGGAGGAGCGCAGATATATCGGGTGTTTGTGGGGCTGAAGGAGATTACAGAGATAGGGAGGGGCGAGGCCATGGAGGGATTTGAAAACAAGGATGAGAATTTTAAAATTGAGGCGTTGCTTAACCGGGAGCCAATGTAGGTCAGCGAGCACAGGGGCGATGGGTGAACGGGACTTGGTGCGAGTTAGGATACAGGCAGCCGAGTTTTGGATGACCTCAAGTTTACGTAGGGTAGAATGTGGGAGGCCGGCCAGGAGTGTGTTGGAATAGTCAAGTCTGGAGGTAACAAAGGCATGAATGAGGGTTTCAGCAGCGGATAAGCTGAGGCAGGGCGGAGACGGGCGGTGTTACGGCAGTGGAAATAGGCGGTCCTTGTTATGCGTTAGAAGGAACAAAAGTGACTGAGTCGAGCTGTTAAATCGCAGCAAAAGGCAGGACTGCTGAGAGAGCGACACATGCGACAGAACAAGCGTGAACAGGGCGCTAAGCCACTGCCTGAGTAGCTCCAACAACAGGCAGTCAGTGTCACTAAGGATGAGTCCGTGGCTGGAACTCTCCACTGAAGCTGGGCTCCAGCCTGGGTTTCCAGGCCAATTCACATCGAGTGAGGTTGATCGCTTTAGCTGTGTTACAGTTTAGTTTTATGAGCTGCCTCACACACATTCGCCTGTCTGAGCGACTGTTTGACAACCTGCTTCTTCACATCACGTCACTGTTCTGTTGCCCGTAATCAGGATTACCCAGGCAAACACCTCCAGGCAGCCGGATAAGGTCAGCAGAGTTGTCCCGGTAGTGGGCCACTCACTCACCCTCCAGATCACAGGAGGTAAGTGCCCTGGGGGAAACTCCAGGATGATTTGGACAGGTTGGGTGATTGGGCAGATGCAATATAATGTGGATAAATGTGAGGTTATCCACTTTGGTGGCAAAAACAGGAAGGCAGATTATTATCTGAATGGCAATAGATTGGGAGAAGGGGAAATGCAACGAGACCTGGGTGTCCTTGTGCACCAGTCGCTGAAGGTAAGCATGCAGGTGCAGCAGGCGGTTAAGAAGGCAAATGGTATGTTGGCCTTCGTAGCGAGAGGATTCGAGTACAGGAACAAGGATGTCTTGCTGCAGTTGTACAGGGCCTTGGTGAGACCACACCTTGAGTATTGTGTGCAGTTTTGGTCGCCTTATCTGAGGAAGGATGTTCTTGCCATGGAAGGAGTTCAGCAAAGATTCACCAGGCTGATACCTGGGATGGCAGGAATGACGTATGAGGAGAGATTGGGTCGACTGGGCTTATACTCGCTGGGGTTTAGAAGAATGAGAGGGGATCTCATTGAAACTTATAAAATTCTGACAGGACTGGACAGACTAGATGCAGGAAGGATGTTCCCGATGGTCGGGGAGTCCAGAACCAGGGGTCACAGTCTAAGGATAAGGGGTAGGCCACTCAAGAAGAAGTTGGATATATTTCTTAAGGCTAAAGGGATCAAGGGGTATGGGGAGAAAGCAGGGACCGGGTACTGAGTTTGGATGATCAGCCATGACCGCATTGAATGGTGGAGCAGGCTTGAGGGGCCGAATGGCCTACTCCTGCTCCTATCTTCTATGTTTCTATGTTTCGACAGGAAAGAAATAAGGAGCAGAAAGGCTGCACACTCCATTGGGGAGAAAGAGTGGAGCGATCCACCCTCACTAGCAAATAAAGGCAAGGTGTGAGTTCACAGCCAAGGCCTGTGCTGGATGGTCCATTGTGTGGGAGTTCACGAGCGTCAATACTTATCCCAATGTCCTGCGGCACTAAGGTATCGTGTAATCTCACCGAATGCTAAACGTCGGAAGGTGCACCGTGCCGACAGCGGTTAAGCTTCTGGTGGGGCCGCTGCTTCTCACCTTGTCCTGAAGCTGCAAGTCGATGTTGGCTTTGAGGAGCATCTCCACAATGCCGAGCTGTCGACTCTCCGCCGCCAAGTGTAACGCGCTCTGCTGCCTCTGAGGATGGTGAAAAAACAACAGCCCCTGTGACAAAGGAAATGTCCCAACGTGCCCGAGAGGGGAAAACGGGATTCCGAGGCAGTAGAAGAGGAGTTAGGAGGGAGGACCGAAGGCACATTCATTACAGGCACAATCATTGCAGGCACATTCATTACAGACACATTCATTACAGGCACATTCATTACAGGCACATTCATTACAGGCACATTCATTACAGGCACGCACATTCATTACAGGCACATTCATTACAGGCACGCACATTCATTACAGGCACATTCATTACAGGCACGCATATCACATACACCCACATTACAGACATGCACATTACAGACACGCACATTACAGGCACCCACATTACAGGCACGCACATTACAGGCACGTTACAGACAGGCACGTTACAGGCACGCACGTTACAGGCACCCACGTTACAGGCACCCACGTCACAGGCACCCACGTCACAGGCACCCACGTCACAGGCACCCACGTCACAGGCAAGCACGTCACAGGCACCCACGTTACAGGCACCCACGTTACAGGCACCCACGTTACTGGCACCCACGTTACTGGCACCCACGTTACAGACACCCACGTTACAGACACCCACGTTACAGACACGCACGTTACAGACACGCACGTTACAGACACGCACATTACAGACACCCAAACAAAGCTCTTGTTTTTTAATTGGCGATACAAAGACATTTTAATAAATAATCCTTAACTATTTCACGCCAGTCGAGTTTAGCATTTGGATCAAAGGTCAACAATACCCCACGTTCAGGAGAACCTACATAGTCACTGATGTTGCTGTCACAGCCGGCGTCCAGCAGAAGCCTGACCAGCTGAGCGGAATTGTGTTTCACCGCCAGGTGTAGGCAGGTGTGCTGTCAATAGCAAAATAAAACAGTACAATTATTCTCAGTGTGTAAAACACTCCGTTCCAAACCCACCACCCACCCTCAGAACGTCCGTCCAAATCAGACCGGATTCAACATAAATGAGCAATGGACACGTCCTCCATGTCAGGCTGGGTTAGAAGCTACAACGTGGAATGGCACCAAGTGCTTTTTTATTCGTTCCTGAGATGTGGGCGTCGCTGGCAAGGCCAGCATTTATTGCCCATCCCTAATTGCCCTCGAGAAGGTGGTGGTGAGCCGCCGTCTCGAACCGCTGCAGTCCGTGTGGCGAAGGTGCTCCCACAGTGCTGTTAGGGAGGGAGTTCCAGGATTTTGACCCAGTGACGATGAAGGAACGGCCCGATATAGTTCCAAGTCAGGATGGTGTGTGACTGGGAGGGAAACGTGGAGGTGGTGGTGTTCCCATGCGCCTGCTGCCCTTGTCCTTCTAGGTGGTGGAGGTCGTGGGTTTGGGAGGTGCTGCCGAAGAAGCCTTGGCGAGTTGCTGCAGTGCATCTTGTAGATGGTACACACTGCAGCCACAGTGCGCCGGTGGTGGAGGGAGTGAATGTTTAAGGTGGTGGACGGGGTGCCAATCAAGTGGGCTGCTTTGTCCTGGATGGTGTCGAGCTTCTTGAGTGTTGTTGGAGCTGCACTCATCCAGGCAAATGGAGAGTATTCCATCACACTCCTGACTTGTGCCTTGTAGATGGTGGAGAGGCTGGACACTGGACATGAGTAGCGTCTGTGGATATGACAGTCGGCCGTCCTGCAGCTCTCCTCCTCCCCAATTCTCTCCGCTGCCCTCCTGCAGGTGCTGACATGTGAGCACAACGGTCACTGGTTGCCCTCTAATGCCTCACCCAAACGGCCCCTCTTCATGTGTGAGCCCAGACAGTGAGGGGGCGATTTTAACCCCACTCGCTCAGCAGAAACCTGGCGGTTAAAACCACCCGGGCTTTTACAGTCTGAAAGCCGCCACGATCGCAACATCTGCAATTTTAACCCGTTCTCCTGAGCAGGCGGCGAGGACACCCGTGCCCGGAGACAACAGGGTCCTTCTTTACATAGGCATCTCGCCGTCCGATGACATCATCGAGACCTGACTGTAATTTTAACTCAGGCCTGAGCGGGGAATACACCTGGAGTTAAAATCGGGGCCTTGTCAGCCGGGTATTCAGCCATAGGAGCATCGCAGCCGAGCCCAGCTCCGTCCCCGCCTGATATCCATGGGCATTTTCAGCAGTAGTCACTGCAATCTGATCAGATCAAGGAGCCCAGGCTGATTTTTATTTTGTCCCTTAACTGAGGGATGCTGAGGCCAATCGTCCCCAGCGCAGAGCAAGGGGTGGAAGCCCTGGGCGTAGTCAGAGTTTACACAACGGTGTTGAAGGCCTCATTCTCACCTTACCCACTGCATTCACATCGATTCCTTCTTCCACCAGTAAACGACAGACATCTTCGTGGCCCTGGCTCACGGCGTAGTGCAGGGCATTGACGTTTTGCTGGAGGGAGAAGTGGGAATTAGACCTTCTGCGGTGACGCCAGTGACGCCAGTGACGCCCTGCGACTGGTCACCAATGGTTAGCCCCGGATCAATAGAACACAAATACACACCGGACGATTCTCACACACCCACACATTAGGGTAAGGCGTTTCCCCACAGGCCCGAATTTACAGTACGCGCACTACGGGCTGGTGAAGCTCCCACTAGGAGCCCATTAAAGAGCGACTCGCATCATCAGAGACCACTTTTAAAGACTCGACAAAAGAGTGATCTGCCCATCAGGGGCCCTCACAGGAGGGATCTCATTACCAAGGAGCCTCTTACAGCAGGGGGAGGGGGGGGGGGAATCTTATACCAGGGCCCCTTTATAGAGGGGGAATCTCATTCCCAGGGCCCCTTTAAAGAGGGGGAATCTCATTCCCAGACCCCGCCCATTTTCATCATTGCAAATGTTGGTGTTGCTGCAAATGACCAAATCTCATTAATCTGTGGAGAATTCTGATTGGTTGTTGTGATGGACTCAGGTTTTCAGCTCACTGCTGCTGTGCAAGGCTGTCCGGGATCACGCTTCACTCGCTCGTGCTCCTCGCACTTCACATTGAAAGATACTCACGCTTCACGTACTCACGCTTCACGTACTCACGCTCCACGTACTCACGCTCCACGTACTCACGCTCCACGTACTCACACTGCTCAGCACGTTGATTTGACACTGGTGGTCGAGCAGCGACTTTACACAGTTGAAGTGGCCGCCTTCAGCCGCGAGGTGCAGGGCTGTTTGTCCATCCTGAAAGAAGGAGCAGGTGGACAGGGGATCTGAGAGAGCTGGGGACAATATTCTTTAAAATGCTCCGACTGAAATACTTTACTCACAAATTCCCCACCCGAGCCCTGACCCACCGGTGGCAGCATTGGAGGGGGGGGGGGAGGGGGCGGACATCCCATAACCCCGCACCGCTTCCCCATAATACTGAGCCCTGGGGAGCGGGAGAGCACCGCCCGGTGTGGGACTGAGCCCCGGGGAGCACCGCCCGGTGTGGGACTGAGCCCTGGAGAGCACCGCCCGGTGTGGGACTGAGCCCCGGGGAGGAGAGCACCGCCCGGTGTGGGACTGAGCCCCGGGGAGGAGAGCACCGCCCGGTGTGGGACTGAGCCCCGGGGAGGAGAGCACCGCCCGGTGTGGGACTGAGCCCCGGGGAGCACCGCCCGGTGTGGGACTGAGCCCCGGGGAGCACCGCCCGGTGTGGGACTGAGCCCCGGGGAGCACCGCCCGGTGTGGGACTGAGCCCTGGGGAGCATCGCCCGGTGTGGGACTGAGCCCCGGGGAGCGGGAAGATCACATCCCTTCCCCCGGCTGTGCTGAATTAATGGATCTCGGCCGCTGCGGCGATTCGATATCGGGCTGACAACCAGCTCTTAATGACTGCAAGTTTCAGCTGTGGCTCAGTGGGAAGCACACTCGCCTCCGAGTCAGAAGGTTACGGGTTCAAGTCCCACTCCAGGGAACTTGAACACATAAATCTAGGCCGTCACTCCCAGTGCAGGATTGAGGGAGCGCAGTACTGAGGGAGCGCCGCACGTCGGAGGGGCTGTACTGAGGGAGCGCCACACTGTCGGAGGGGCTGTACTGAGGGAGCGCCGCACTGTCGGAGGGGCAGTACTGAGGGAGCGCCGCACTGTCGGAGGGGCAGTACTGAGGGAGCGCCGCACTGTCGGAGGGGCAGTACTGAGGGAGCGCCGCACTGTCGGAGGGGCAGTACTGAGGGAGCGCCGCACTGTCGGAGGGGCAGTACTGAGGGAGCGCCGCACTGTCGGAGGGGCAGTACTGAGGGAGCGCCGCACTGTAGGAGGGGCAGTACTGAGGGAGCGCCGCACTGTCGGAGGGGCAGTACTGAGGGAGCGCCGCACTGTCGGAGGGCCGGTACTGAGGAAGCGCCGCACTGTCGGAGGGGCAGTACTGAGGGAGCGCCGCACTGTCGGAGGGCCGGTACTGAGGAAGCGCCGCACTGTCGGAGGGGCAGTACTGAGGGAGCGCCGCACTGTTGGAGGGGCAGCACTGAGGGAGCGCCGCACTGTCGGAGGGGCAGTACTGAGGGAGCGCCGCACTGTCGGAGGGGCAGTACTGAGGGAGCGCCGCACTGTCGGAGGGGCAGTACTGAGGGAGCGCCGCACTGTCGGAGGGCCGGTACTGAGGAAGCGCCGCACTGTCGGAGGGGCAGTACTGAGGGAGCACCGCACTGTTGGAGGGGCAGCACTGAGGGAGCGCCGCACTGTCGGAGGTGCCGTTTTTCGGATGAGACATTAAACCGAGGCCCCATCTGCTCTCTCAGGTGGACGTAAAAGAATCCCATGGCCACTGTTTTGAAGAAGAGTTGGAGAATTATCCCTGGTATCCTGGGGCCAATATTTCTCCCTCAATCAACATCACTAAAACAGATGACCTAGTCATTATCACATTGCCGTTTGTGGGAGCTTGCTGTGCGCAAATTAGCTGCCGCGTTTCCCACATTACAACAGTGACTACACTGCAAAAAAAGTACTTCATTGTCTGTATAGTGCTTTGGGACGTCCTGAGGTGGTGAAAGGCGCTATCAAAATGCAAGTCTTTCTTTCTTTCAAGTGCACAGCACCAATCTACCATGAGGGAAACAGCCAGCGATGGTGTTGACACTGTGTCAGACACCTGCCCCTTTACAATGGTGCCACCAAGCTGCCTGCGGCCAGCAGTGCAGCCATCACACACACACACAGCTGTGTGTTGGTTGAGGACTGACCTGGTTTTTCGCCTCGGTGTAGATCACCTCGACCAGACGCTCCAGCACGTGTGCGTGGCCCTGAGCCGCTGCCAAGTGAACGGCACTGTTTGCTTCCTGGGTGGAGGGTGAAGAAGAATTGGAGACACGGTGTTAACAACGAGGCAGGTTCACTGTCCCATCAGCTAGTGCTCACCAGGGTCACGGGCAGGGCAGGGCGCGGGCGGGCGGCCGCGCTGGAGTTACCTTGTCCTTAACCTGCTCATTGCAGCCAAGGCTGCGGAGATGCATCACCACGTCCAGCTTCCCGTTCTCTGCCGCCAGCAGCAATGGTGTCTTTCCGTTCTGAGAGACAAAAAAACCCCAACTCAGTAACCGAGACAGGCACACAGTCACTCTCCACACCGCACCGGATGGACACTCTGAAGGTCTGATGTTCAGTGGCTCTCACCTGGTCTGGTTTATCCACTGGGACCTCCTCCAAGTTCTCCAAAGTGTAGCAGATAATGCCCAGGTGTCCCTGGTGAGCGGCACAGTGGTGCAGTCCCTGCCCAGACTGAACAGATAAAAAACAGAATCCAATCAGATCAGCACCTAACACGCTCCTCACTACCCTATCACCCGTCTCACTGACTGTATCTCTACTGATGTTAATCCAGCTCCCTCACACTGTCACTCAGTAACCCCTCTCCCCCAGCGCCCCGTGTTACTGACTGTATCTCAACTGGTGTTAATCCAGCTCCCTCACACTGTCACTCAGTAACCCCTCTCCCCCAGCACCCTGTGCTGCTGACTGTATCTCTACTGATGTTAATCCAGCTCCCTCACACTGTCACTCAGTAACCCCTCTCCCCCAGCACCCTGTGCTGCTGACTGTATCTCTACTGATGTTAATCCAGCTCCCTCACACTGTCACTCAGTAACCCCTCTCCCCCAGCGCCCTGTGTTACTGACTGTATCTCTACTGATGTTAATCCAGCTCCCTCACACTGTCACTCAGTAACCCCTCTCCCCCAGCGCCCTGTGTTACTGACTGTATCTCTACTGATGTTAATCCAGCTCCCTCACACTGTCACTCAGTAACCCCTCTCCTCCAGCGCACTGTGTTACTGACTGTATCTCTACTGATGTTAATCCAGCTCCCTCACACTGTCACTCAGTAACCCCTCCCCCCCAGCGCCCTGTGTTACTGACTGTACCCCTACTGATGTTAATCCAGCTCCCTCACACTGTCACTCAGTAAACCCTCTCCCCCAGCGCCCCGTGTTACTGACTGTATCTCGACTGATGTTAATCCAGCTCCCTCACACTGTCACTCAGTAACCCCTCCCCCCAGCACCCTGTGTTACTGACTGTATCTCTACTGATGTTAATCCAGCTCCCTCACACTGTCACTCAGTAACCCCTCTCCCCCAGCGCCCTGTGTTACTGACTGTATCTCTACTGATGTTAATCCAGCTCCCTCACACTGTCACTCAGTAACCCCTCTCCCCCAGTGCCCTGTGTTACTGACTGTATCTCTGTGATGAAATATATTCCATTCATCACTGCCTGTTTTCTGTGTCTTCTAACTGCCTGCTTTCTGTGTCTTTTCCCTTCCCCCAGTCCTCATGTATTATGCATTGGAATGTGCTGGAACTGGTTGTGTGCAGGGCTCCGCCCATACCTGGCTCCTTTGTAATCTAACTTCAGTCCGGCATCAGCCTCCTGAAGGTAGACATCTCTCTATTTTACGTGTTATGTTCTGAGTTAATAAAAGCCTTACTTTTGTTCTGCTAACTTCGAGTCTCGGAATAATTGAGGCACATCAATCTCCACTGATGTTAATCCAGCTCCCTCACACTGTCACTCAGTAACCCCTCTCCCCCAGCGCCCTGTGTTACTGACTGTATCTCTACTGATGTTAATCCAGCTCCCTCACACTGTCACTCAGTAACCCCTCTCCCCAGCACCCTGTGTTACTGATTGTATCTCTACTGATGTTAATCCAGCTCCCTCACACTGTCACTCAGTAACCCCTCTCCCCCAGCGCCGTGTGTTACTGACTGTATCTCTACTGATGTTAATCCAGCTCCCTCACACTGTCACTCAGTAACCCCTCTCCCCCAGCACCCTGTGCTGCTGACTGTATCTCTACTGATGTTAATCCAGCTCCCTCACACTGTCACTCAGTAACCCCTCTCCCCCAGCGCCCTGTTACTGACTGTATCTCTACTGATGTTAATCCAGCTCCCTCACACTGTCACTCAGTAACCCCTCTCCCCCAGCGCCCTGTGTTACTGACTGTATCTCTACTGATGTTAATCCAGCTCCATCACACTGTCACTCAGTAACCCCTCTCCTCCAGCGCACTGTGTTACTGACTGTATCTCGACTGATGTTAATCCAGCTCCCTCACACTGTCACTCAGTAACCCCTCTCCCCCAGCGCCCTGTGTTACTGACTGTATTTCTACTGATGTTAATCCAGCTTCCTCACACTGTCACTCAGTAACCCCTCTCCCCCAGCGCCCTGTGTTACTGACTGTATTTCTACTGATGTTAATCCAGCTTCCTCACACTGTCACTCAGTAACCCCTCTCCCCCAGTGCCCTGTGTTACTGACTGTATCTCTACTGATGTTAATCCAGCTCCCTCACACTGTCACTCAGTAACCTCTCTCCCCCAGCACCCTGTGTCACTGACTGTATCTCTACTGATGTTAATCCAGCGCCCTCATACTGTCACTCAGTAACCCCTCTCCGACAGCGCCCTGTGTTACTGACTGTATCTCGACTGATGTTAATCCAGCTCCCTCACACTGTCACTCAGTAACCCGTCTCCCCCAGTGCCCCGTGTTACTGACTGGCTCTCTACTGATGTTAATCCAGCTCCCTCACACTGTCACTCAGTAACCCCTCTCCCCAGTGCCCTGTGTTACTGACTGTATCTCTACTGATGTTAATCCAGCTCCCTCACACTGTCACTCAGTAACCCCTCTCCCCCAGCGCCCTGTGTTACTGACTGTATCTCTACTGATGTTAATCCAGCTCCCTCACACTGTCACTCAGTAACCCCTCTCCCCCAGCGCCCCGTGTTACTGACTGTATCTCGACTGATGTTAATCCAGCTCCCTCACACTGTCACTCAGTAACCCCTCCCCCCAGCACCCTGTGTTACTGACTGTATCTCTACTGATGGTAATCCAGCTCCCTCACACTGTCACTCAGTAACCCCTCCCCCCCAGCGCCCTGTGTTACTGACTGTACCCCTACTGATGTTAATCCAGCTCCCTCACAGTCACTCAGTAAACCCTCTCCCCCAGCGCCCCGTGTTACTGACTGTATCTCGACTGATGTTAATCCAGCTCCCTCACACTGTCACTCAGTAACCCCTCCTCCCAGCACCCTGTGTTACTGACTGTATCTCTACTGATGTTAATCCAGCTCCCTCACACTGTCACTCAGTAACCCCTCCCCCCAGCACCCTGTGTTACTGACTGTATCTCTACTGATGTTAATCCAGCTCCCTCACACTGTCACTCAGTAACCCCTCTCCCCCAGTGCCCTGTGTTACTGACTGTATCTCTACTGATGTTAATCCAGCTCCCTCACACTGTCACTCAGTAACCCCTCTCCCCAGCACCCTGTGTTACTGATTGTATCTCTACTGATGTTAATCCAGCTCCCTCACACTGTCACTCAGTAACCCCTCTCCCCAGCACCCTGTGTTACTGGCTGTATCTCTACTGATGTTAATCCAGCTCCCTCACACTGTCACTCAGTAACCCCTCTCCCCAGTGCCCTGTGTTACTGACTGGCTCTCTACTGATGTTAATCCAGCTCCCTCACACTGTCACTCAGGAACCCCACTCCTCCAGCGCCCTGTGTTATTGACTGTATCTCTACTGATAATCCAGCTCCCTCACACTGTCACTCAGTAACCCCTCTCCCCCAGCGCCGTGTGTTACTGACTGTATCTCGACTGATGTTAATCCAGCTCCCTCACACTGTCACTCAGTAACCCCTCTCCCCCAGCGCCCTGTGTTACTGACTGTATCTCTACTGATGTTAATCCAGCTCCCTCACACTGTCACTCAGTAACCCCACTCCCCCAGCGCCCTGTGTTACTGACTGTACCCCTACTGATGTTAATCCAGCTCCCTCACACTGTCACTCAGTAACCCCTCTCCCCCAGCGCCCTCTGTTACTGACTGTATCTCTACTGATGTTAATCCAGCTCCCTCACACTGTCACTCAGTAACCCCTCTCCCCAGCGCCCTGTGTTACTGACTGTATCTCTACTGATGTTAATCCAGCTCCCTCACACTGTCACTCAGTAACCTCTCTCCCCCCCAGCACCCTGTGTTACTGACTGTATCTCTACTGATGTTAATCCAGCTCCCTCACACTGTCACTCAGTAACCCCTCTCTCCCAGCGCCCTGTGTTACTGACTCTATCTCTACTGATGTTAATCCAGCTCCGTCACACTGTCACTCAGTAACCCCTCTCCTCCAGCACCGTGTTACTGACTGTTTCTCGACTGATGTTAATCCAGCTCCTTCACACTGTCACTCAGTAACCCCTCTCCCCCAGCGCCCTGTGTTACTGACTGTATCTCTACTGATGTTAATCCAGCTCCCTCACACTGTCACTCAGTAACCCCTTTCCCCCAGCGCCCTGTGTTACTGACTGTATCTCGACTGATGTTTGTAATGTATGTACCTTTAAGGGGAAGAACTACTTTTTACAGCTCCTGTATCCTGTAGTACCGGCAGTGACCACACCTGTATATAAACCCTGAGTAGTGATCTGTACAGTCAGTTGCAGTTTGAACCCTCATTCAGTAAACACCTGTTGATCGTTCCCTGCAGTCTGTTGTCTGATTATTGAAGGACACAACATTAAGATACACGGATATAACAATGTTAATCCAGCTCCCTCACACTGTCACTCAGTAACCCCTCTCCTCCAGCACCCTGTGTTACTGACTGTATCTCTACTGATGTTAATCCAGCTCCCTCACACTGTCACTCAGTAACCCCTCTACCCCAGCGCCCTGTGTTACTGACTGTACCCCTACTGATGTTAATCCAGCTCCCTCACACTGTCACTCGGTAACCCCTCTCCCCCAGCACCCTGTGTTACTGACTGTATCTCTACTGATGTTAATGCAGCTCCCTCACACTGTCACTCAGTAACCCCTCTCCCCCAGCGCCCTGTGTTACTGACTGTATCTCTACTGATGTTAATCCAGCTCCCTCACACTGTCACTCAGTAACCCCTCTCCCCCAGCACCCTGTGTTACTGACTCTATCTCTACTGATGTTAATCCAGCTCCCTCACACTGTCACTCAGCAACCCCTCTCCCCCAGCACCGTGTCACTGACTGTATCTCTACTGATGTTAATCCAGCTCCCTCACACTGTCACTCAGTAACCCCTCTCCCCCAGCGCCCTGTGTTACTGACTGTATCTCTACTGATGTTAATCCAGCTCCCTCACACTGTCACTCAGTAACCCCTCTCCCCCAGCGCCCTGTGTTACTGACTCTATCTCTACTGATGTTAATCCAGCTCCCTCACTGTCACTCAGTAACCCCTCCCCCAGCACCCTGTGTTACTGACTGTATCTCTACTGATGTTAATCCAGCTCCCTCACACTGTCACTCAGTAACCCCTCTCCCCCAGCGCCCTGTGTTACTGACTGTATCTCTACTGATGTTAATCCAGCTCCCTCACACTGTCACTCAGTAACCCCTCTCCCCCAGCGCCCTGTGTTACTGACTGTACCCCTACTGATGTTAATCCAGCTCCCTCACACTGTCACTCAGTAACCCCTCTCCCCCAGCGCCCTGTGTTACTGACTGTATCTCTACTGATGGTAATCCAGCTCCCTCACACTGTCACTCAGTAACCCCTCTCCCCCAGCACCCTGTGTTACTGACTGTATCTCTACTGATGTTAATCCAGCTCCCTCACACTGTCACTCAGTAACCCCTCTTCCCCAGCGCCCTGTGTTACTGACTGTATCTCTACTGATGGTAATCCAGCTCCCTCACACTGTCACTCAGTAACCCCTCTCCCCCAGTGCCCTGTGTTACTGACTGTATCTCTACTGATGTTAATCCAGCTCCCTCACACTGTCACTCAGTAACCCCTCTCCCCCAGCGCCCTGTGTTACTGACTATATCTCTACTGATGTTAATCCAGCTCCCTCACACTGTCACTCAGTAACCCCTCTCCCCCAGCACCCTGTGTTACTGACTGTATCTCTACTGATGTTAATCCAGCTCCCTCACACTGTCACTCAGTAACCCCTCTCCCCCAGTGCCCTGTGTTACTGACTGTATCTCTACTGATGTTAATCCAGCTCCCTCACACTGTCACTCAGTAACCCCTCTCCCCCAGCGCCCTGTGTTACTGACTGTATCTCTACTGATGTTAATCCAGCTCCCTCAAATTAATGCACTAGTAATTGCTGGTAAGACAGGACAATCTAGTGCTGACAGGCTTTTGCAAGCGTTTAATATTTGAATTGGGAAGTGCTGTTGGGAATTTAGTTGTGAAACCAGTAGCGACGCTGCACCCATTCTCTCACATCACCTCAGGCAGGTTATGGAAATTACCCAGTTCTGGGCGGTGACCTTTGCTCCTGCATTGACCAGGATCTGTAGCAGTCTTAGGTGGCCGAACCAGGCAGCGAGCAGGGCTGGCGTCATTCCAAACTGCAAATAAAGTGGAAGATTTTGCATGAAATACCCAAAGTTTATTCAGGCTACAGTGGGCCCGGTGTGGTGATGCATCGCTGATGTTGCGAACCCAGCGAGTGCTCGCTTTCTAACACTCCGTAACATTGCTGAGAGACACTACTGCAATAAGATGGGGTGAGGGGAAAGGGAGAGCAGGTCATGCTGGGTTACTGCCCGACATCGGCGCTAACAACCAACCCAGGGCAGGCACTGCGAGAGGCCGGGAAATCTACCAGTATGCACGTTCCAACATGAGCAGGAGAAAGAGGGAGAATCTCTGAATTGGAGAAACGGTAACTCCCATAGAAATTACACTGAAAACTGGTTCTACAACTGAGGGCGTTCCAGCTACTATTTAACATGGCCCTGTTTACAATGTTGGGATTACACATCAGAGGCAGTTGGGAAAAGGTCCGCTCTGTGTGGTTGGCTCAGTTTGAGGGTTGAGGGATTCCAATCTCTGCTGCGGCAAGTTTCCACTCAGATCCTTGCGAGTGTGTGTTTACAGCACAAAACTGGTCATAAATCAGCAAGCCACTTGGACAAAGACACAAGGGGGATTAACTATCTACACCAGGAGTCCAGTGCACCCACCTTGTCCTCGATGTCCACGTTGGCGCTGTAATCCAGTAAAAGCTTCATGGCGTTTTCATGTCCACCAGCAACTGCCCAGTGCAGGGCTGATCGGTTAACCTAGACCGACACAAGGCGTGAGAACCAGCAGGAACAGGAGACGGCCAAGAGGCCCAACAGGCCCATCCGTTTCTCAGTGATCAATCCCATCTACCCAACATTTCCTCAACCCCATCAACCCAACATTTCCTCAACCCCATCAACCCAACATTTCCTCAACCCCATCTACCCAACATTTCCTCAACCCCATCTACCCAACATTTCCACAACCCCATCTACCCAACATTTCCTCACCCCCATCGACCCAACATTTCCTCAACCCCATCAACCCAACATTTCCTCAACCCCATCTACCCAACATTTCCACAACCCCATTTACCCAACATTTCCTCAACCCCATCGACCCAACATTTTCTCAACCCCATCTACCCAACATTTCCTCAACCCCATCTACCCAACATTTCCTCAACCCCATCTACCCAACATTTCCTCAACCCCACCTACCCAACATTTCCTCAACCCCATCTACCCAACATTTCCTCAACCTCATCTACCCAACATTTCCTCAACCCCATCTACCCAACATTTCCTCAACCCCATCTACCCAGCATTTCCTCAACCCCATCGACCCAACATTTCCTCAACCCCATCTACCCAACATTTCCTCAACCCCACCTACCCAACATTTCCTCAAACTCATCTACCCAACATTTCCTCAACCCCATCTACCCAACATTTCCTCAACCCCATCTACCCAACATTTCCTCAACCTCATCTACCCAACATTTCCTCAACCCCATCTACCCAACATTTCCTCAACCCCATCTACCCAGCATTTCCTCAACCCCATCGACCCAACATTTCCTCAACCCCATCTACCCAACATTTCCTCAACCCCATCTACCCAACATTTCCTCAACCCCATCTACCCAACATTTCCTCAACCTCATCTACCAAACATTTCCTCAACCCCATCTACCCAGCATTTCCTCAACCTCATCTACCCAACATTTCATCAACCCCATCTACCCAACATTTCCTCAACCCCATCTACCCAACATTTCCTCAACCCCATCTACCCAACATTTCCTCAACCCCATCTACCCAACATTTCCTCAACCCCATCTACCCAACATTTCCTCAACCCCATCTACCCAACATTTCCTCAACCCCATCTACCCAACATTTCCTCAACCTCATCTACCCAACATTTCCTCAACCCCATCTACCCAACATTTCCTCAACCCAATCTACCCAACATTTCCTCAACCCCATCTACCCAACATTTCCTCAACCCCATCTACCCAACATTTCCTCAACCCCATCTACCCAACATTTCCTCAGCCCCATCTACCCAACATTTCCTCAACCTCATCTACCCAACATTTCCTCAACCTCATCTACCCAACATTTCCTCAACCCCATCTACCCAACATTTCCTCAACCCCATCTACCCAACATTTCCTCAACCCCATCTGCCCAACATTTCCTCAAACCCATCTACCCAACATTTCCTCAGCCCCATCTACCCAACATTTCCTCAACCTCATCTACCCAACATTTCCTCAACCTCATCTACCCAACATTTCCTCAACCTCATCTACCCAACATTTCCTCAACCCCATCTACCCAACATTTCCTCAACCCCATCTACCCAACATTTCCTCAACCCCATCTGCCCAACATTTCCTCAACCCCATCTACCCAACATTTCCTCAGCCCCATCTACCCAACATTTCCTCAACCTCATCTACCCAACATTTCCTCAACCTCATCTACCCAACATTTCCTCAACCCCATCTACCCAACATTTCCTCAACCCCATCTACCCAACATTTCCTCAACCCCATCTGCCCAACATTTCCTCAAACCCATCTACCCAACATTTCCTCAACCCCATCTACCCAACATTTCCTCAACCCCATCTACCCAACATTTCCTCAGCCCCATCTACCCAACATTTCCTCAACCTCATCTACCCAACATTTCCTCAACCTCATCTACCCAACATTTCCTCAACCCCATCTACCCAACATTTCCTCAACCCCATCTACCCAACATTTCCTCAACCCCATCTACCCAACATTTCCTCAACCCCATCTACCCAACATTTCCTCAACCCCATCTACCCAACATTTCCTCAACCTCATCTACCCAACATTTCCTCAACCCCATCTACCCAGCATTTCCTCAACCTCATCTACCCAACATTTCCTCAACCCCATCTACCCAACATTTCCTCAACCCCATCTACCCAACATTTCCTCAACCTCATCTACCCAACATTTCCTCAACCCCATCTACCCAACATTTCCTCAACCCCATCTACCCAGCATTTCCTCAACCCCATCGACCCAACATTTCCTCAACCCCATCTACCCAACATTTCCTCAACCCCACCTACCCAACATTTCCTCAAACTCATCTACCCAACATTTCCTCAACCCCATCTACCCAACATTTCCTCAACCCCATCTACCCAACATTTCCTCAACCTCATCTACCCAACATTTCCTCAACCCCATCTACCCAACATTTCCTCAACCTCATCTACCCAACATTTCCTCAACCTCATCTACCCAACATTTCCTCAACCTCATCTACCCAACATTTCCTCAACCCCATCTACCCAACATTTCCTCAACCTCATCTACCCAACATTTCCTCAACCCCATCCACCCAACATTTCCTCAACCCCATCTACCCAACATTTCCTCAACCTCATCTACCCAACATTTCCTCAACCGCATCTACCCAACATTTCCTCAACCTCATCTACCCAACATTTCCTCAACCTCATCTACCCAACATTTCCTCAACCCCATCTACCCAACATTTCGTCAACCCCATCTACCCAACATTTCCTCAACCCCATCTACCCAACATTTCCTCAACCTCATCTACCCAACGTTTCCTCAACCCCATCTACCCAACATTTCCTCAACCCCATCTACCCAACATTTCCTCAACCTCATCTACCCAACATTTCCTCAACCCCATCTACCCAACATTTCCTCAACCCCATCTACCCAACATTTCCTCAACCTCATCTACCCAACATTTCCTCAACCCCATCTACCCAACATTTCCTCAACCCCATCTACCCAACATTTCCTCAACCCCATCAACCCAACATTTCCTCAACCTCCCCTACCCACCATTTCCTCAACCCCATCTACCCAACATTTCCTCAACCCCATCTACCCAACATTTCCTCAACCCCATCTACCCAACATTTCCTCAACCCCATCGACCCAACATTTCCTCAAACTCATCTACCCAACATTTCCTCAACCCCATCTACCCAACATTTCCTCAACCCCATCTACCCAACATTTCCTCAACCCCATCTACCCAACATTTCCTCAACCCCATCTACCCAACATTTCCTCAACCCCATCTACCCAACATTTCCTCAACCTCATCCGCCCAACATTTCCTCAACCGCATCGACCCAACATTTCCTCAACCTCATCTACCCAACATTTCCTCAACCTCATCTACCCAACATTTCCTCAACCCCATCTACCCAACATTTCGTCAACCCCATCTACCCAACATTTCCTCAACCCCATCTACCCAACATTTCCTCAACCCCATCTACCCAACATTTCGTCAACCCCATCTACCCAACATTTCCTCAACCCCATCTACCCAACATTTCCTCAACCCCATCTACCCAACATTTCCTCAACCTCATCTACCCAACATTTCCTCAACCCCATCTACCCAACATTTCCTCAACCTCATCTACCCAACATTTCCTCAACCTCATCTACCCAACATTTCCTCAACCCCATCTACCCAACATTTCCTCAACCTCATCTACCCAACATTTCCTCAACCCCATCTACCCAACATTTCCTCAACCCCATCTACCCAACATTTCCTCAACCTCATCTACCCAACATTTCCTCAACCGCATCTACCCAACATTTCCTCAACCTCATCTACCCAACATTTCCTCAACCTCATCTACCCAACATTTCCTCAACCCCATCTACCCAACATTTCGTCAACCCCATCTACCCAACATTTCCTCAACCCCATCTACCCAACATTTCCTCAACCCCACCTACCTAACATTTCCTCAACCCCATCTACCCAACATTTCCTCAACCCCATCTACCCAACATTTCCTCAACCTCCCCTACCCAACATTTCCTCAACCCCATCTACCCAACATTTCCTCAACCCCATCTACCCAACATTTCCTCAACCCCATCTACCCAACATTTCCTCAACGCCATCTACCCAACATTTCCTCAAACTCATCTACCCAACATTTCCTCAACCCCATCTACCCAACATTTCCTCAACCCCATCTACCCAACATTTCCTCAACCCCATCTACCCAACATTTCCTCAACCCCATCTACCCAACATTTCCTCAACCCCATCTATCCAACATTTCCTCAACCTCATCTACCCAACATTTCCTCAACCGCATCTACTCAACATTTCCTCAACCTCATCTACCCAACATTTCCTCAACCTCATCTACCCAACATTTCCTCAACCCCATCTACCCAACATTTCCTCAACCCCATCTACCCAACATTTCCTCAACCCCATCTATCCAACATTTCCTCAACCCCATCTACCCAACATTTCGTCAACCCCATCTACCCAACATTTCCTCAACCCCATCTACCCAACATTTCCTCAACCCCATCTACCCAACATTTCCTCAACCTCATCTACCCAACATTTCCTCAACCCCATCTACCCAACATTTCCTCAACCTCATCTACCCAACATTTCCTCAACCCCATCTACCCAACATTTCCTCAACCCCATCTACCCAACATTTCCTCAACCCCATCTATCCAACATTTCCTCAACCCCATCTACCCAACATTTCCTCAACCCCATCTACCCAACATTTCCTCAACCTCATCTACCCAACATTTCCTCAACCCCATCTACCCAACATTTCCTCAACCTCATCTACCCAACATTTCCTCAACCCCATCTACCCAACATTTCCTCAACCCCATCTACCCAACATTTCCTCAACCCCATCTATCCAACATTTCCTCAACCCCATCTACCCAACATTTCGTCAACCCCATCTACCCAACATTTCCTCAACCCCATCTACCCAACATTTCCTCAACCCCATCTACCCAACATTTCCTCAACCTCATCTACCCAACATTTCCTCAACCCCATCTACCCAACATTTCCTCAACCTCATCTACCCAACATTTCCTCAACCTCATCGACCCAACATTTCCTCAACCCCATCTACCCAACATTTCCTCAACCTCATCTACCCAACATTTCCTCAACCCCATCTACCCAACATTTCCTGAACCCCATCTACCCAACATTTCCTCAACCTCATCTACCCAACATTTCCTCAACCGCATCTACCCAACATTTCCTCAACCTCATCTACCCAACATTTCCTCAACCTCATCTACCCAACATTTCCTCAACCCCATCTACCCAACATTTCGTGAACCCCATCTACCCAACATTTCCTCAACCCCATCTACCCAACATTTCCTCAACCCCATCTACCTAACATTTCCTCAACCCCATCTACCCAACATTTCCTCAACCCCATCTACCCAACATTTTCTCAACCCCATCTACCCAACATTTCCTCAACCTCATCTACCCAACATTTCCTCAACCCCATCTACCCAACATTTCCTCAACCCCATCTACCCAACATTTCCTCAACCCCATCAACCCAACATTTCCTCAACCTCCCCTACCCAACATTTCCTCAACCCCATCTACCCAACATTTCCTCAACCCCATCTACCCAACATTTCCTCAACCCCATCTACCCAACATTTCCTCAACCCCATCTACCCAACATTTCCTCAAACTCATCTACCCAACATTTCCTCAACCCCATCTACCCAACATTTCCTCAACCCCATCTACCCAACATTTCCTCAACCCCATCTACCCAACATTTCCTCAACCCCATCTACCCAACATTTCCTCAACCCCATCTACCCAACATTTCCTCAACCTCATCTACCCAACATTTCCTCAACCGCATCTACCCAACATTTCCTCAACCTCATTTACCCAACATTTCCTCAACCTCATCTACCCAACATTTCCTCAACCCCATCTACCCAACATTTCGTCAACCCCATCTACCCAACATTTCCTCAACCCCATCTACCCAACATTTCCTCAACCCCATCTACCCAACATTTCGTCAACCCCATCTACCCAACATTTCCTCAACCCCATCTACCCAACATTTCCTCAACCCCATCTACCCAACATTTCCTCAACCTCACCTACCCAACATTTCCTCAACCCCATCTACCCAACATTTCCTCAACCCCATCTACCCAACATTTCCTCAACCCCATCTACCCAACATTTCCTCAACCGCATCTACCCAACATTTCCTCAACCTCATTTACCCAACATTTCCTCAACCTCATCTACCCAACATTTCCTCAACCCCATCTACCCAACATTTCGTCAACCCCATCTACCCAACATTTCCTCAACCCCATCTACCCAACATTTCCTCAACCCCATCTACCCAACATTTCGTCAACCCCATCTACCCAACATTTCCTCAACCCCATCTACCCAACATTTCCTCAACCCCATCTACCCAACATTTCCTCAACCTCACCTACCCAACATTTCCTCAACCCCATCTACCCAACATTTCCTCAACCCCATCTACCCAACATTTCCTCAACCCCATCTACCCAACATTTCCTCAACCTCCCCTACCCAACATTTCCTCAACCCCATCTACCCAACATTTCCTCAACCCCATCTACCCAACATTTCCTCAACCCCATCTACCCAACATTTCCTCAACCCCAGCTACCCAACATTTCCTCAAACTCATCTACCCAACATGTCCTCAACCCCATCTACCCAACATTTCCTCAACCTCATCTACGCAACATTTCCTCAACCCCATCTACCCAACATTTCCTCAACCCCATCTACCCAACATTTCCTCAACCCCATCTACCCAACATTTCCTCAACCTCATCTACCCAACATTTCCTCAACCCCATCTACCCAGCATTTCCTCAACCTCATCTACCCAACATTTCATCAACCCCATCTACCCAACATTTCCTCAACCCCATCTACCCAACATTTCCTCAACCCCATCTACCCAACATTTCTTCAACCCCATCTACCCAACATTTCCTCAACCTCATCTACCCAACATTTCCTCAACCCCATCTACCCAACATTTCCTCAACCCCATCTACCCAACATTTCCTGAACCCCATCTACCCAACATTTCCTCAACCCCATCTACCCAACATTTCCTCAACCCCATCTACCCAACATTTCCTCAACCCCATCTACCCAACATTTCCTCAGCCCCATCTACCCAACATTTCCTCAACCTCATCTACCCAACATTTCCTCAACCTCATCTACCCAACATTTCCTCAACCCCATCTACCCAACATTTCCTCAACCCCATCTACCCAACATTTCCTCAACCCCATCTGCCCAACATTTCCTCAAACCCATCTACCCAACATTTCCTCAACCCCATCTACCCAACATTTCCTCAACCTCCCCTACCCAACATTTCCTCAACCTCATCTACCCAACATTTCCTCAACCCCATCTACCCAACATTTCATCAATCCCATCTACCCAACATTTCCTCAACCCCATCTACCCAACATTTCCTCAACCTCATCTACCCAACATTTCCTCAACCCCATCTACCCAACATTTCCTCAACCCCATCTACCCAACATTTCCTCAACCCCATCTACCCAACATTTCCTCAACCTCATCTACCCAACATTTCCTCAACCCCATCTACCCAACATTTCGTGAACCCCATCTACCCAACATTTCCTCAACCCCATCTACCCAACATTTCCTCAACCCCATCTACCTAACATTTCCTCAACCCCATCTACCCAACATTTCCTCAACCCCATCTACCCAACATTTTCTCAACCCCATCTACCCAACATTTCCTCAACCTCATCTACCCAACATTTCCTCAACCCCATCTACCCAACATTTCCTCAACCCCATCTACCCAACATTTCCTCAACCCCATCAACCCAACATTTCCTCAACCTCCCCTACCCAACATTTCCTCAACCCCATCTACCCAACATTTCCTCAACCCCATCTACCCAACATTTCCTCAACCCCATCTACCCAACATTTCCTCAACCCCATCTACCCAACATTTCCTCAAACTCATCTACCCAACATTTCCTCAACCCCATCTACCCAACATTTCCTCAACCCCATCTACCCAACATTTCCTCAACCCCATCTACCCAACATTTCCTCAACCCCATCTACCCAACATTTCCTCAACCCCATCTACCCAACATTTCCTCAACCTCATCTACCCAACATTTCCTCAACCGCATCTACCCAACATTTCCTCAACCTCATTTACCCAACATTTCCTCAACCTCATCTACCCAACATTTCCTCAACCCCATCTACCCAACATTTCGTCAACCCCATCTACCCAACATTTCCTCAACCCCATCTACCCAACATTTCCTCAACCCCATCTACCCAACATTTCCTCAACCCCATCTACCCAACATTTCCTCAACCCCATCTACCCAACATTTCCTCAACCCCATCTACCCAACATTTCCTCAACCTCATCTACCCAACATTTCCTCAACCCCATCTACCCAACATTTCCTCAACCCCATCTACCCAACATTTCCTCAACCTCATCTACCCAACATTTCCTCAACCGCATCTACCCAACATTTCCTCAACCTCATTTACCCAACATTTCCTCAACCTCATCTACCCAACATTTCCTCAACCCCATCTACCCAACATTTCGTCAACCCCATCTACCCAACATTTCCTCAACCCCATCTACCCAACATTTCCTCAACCCCATCTACCCAACATTTCGTCAACCCCATCTACCCAACATTTCCTCAACCCCATCTACCCAACATTTCCTCAACCCCATCTACCCAACATTTCCTCAACCTCACCTACCCAACATTTCCTCAACCCCATCTACCCAACATTTCCTCAACCCCATCTACCCAACATTTCCTCAACCCCATCTACCCAACATTTCCTCAACCTCCCCTACCCAACATTTCCTCAACCCCATCTACCCAACATTTCCTCAACCCCATCTACCCAACATTTCCTCAACCCCATCTACCCAACATTTCCTCAACCCCAGCTACCCAACATTTCCTCAAACTCATCTACCCAACATGTCCTCAACCCCATCTACCCAACATTTCCTCAACCTCATCTACGCAACATTTCCTCAACCCCATCTACCCAACATTTCCTCAACCCCATCTACCCAACATTTCCTCAACCCCATCTACCCAACATTTCCTCAACCTCATCTACCCAACATTTCCTCAACCCCATCTACCCAGCATTTCCTCAACCTCATCTACCCAACATTTCATCAACCCCATCTACCCAACATTTCCTCAACCCCATCTACCCAACATTTCCTCAACCCCATCTACCCAACATTTCTTCAACCCCATCTACCCAACATTTCCTCAACCTCATCTACCCAACATTTCCTCAACCCCATCTACCCAACATTTCCTCAACCCCATCTACCCAACATTTCCTGAACCCCATCTACCCAACATTTCCTCAACCCCATCTACCCAACATTTCCTCAACCCCATCTACCCAACATTTCCTCAACCCCATCTACCCAACATTTCCTCAGCCCCATCTACCCAACATTTCCTCAACCTCATCTACCCAACATTTCCTCAACCTCATCTACCCAACATTTCCTCAACCCCATCTACCCAACATTTCCTCAACCCCATCTACCCAACATTTCCTCAACCCCATCTACCCAACATTTCCTCAACCCCATCTACCCAACATTTCCTCAACCCCGTCGACCCAACATTTCCTCAACCCCACCTACCCAACATTTCCTCAACCCCATCTACCCAACATTTCCTCAACCCCATCTACCCAACATTTCCTCAACCTCATCTACCCAACATTTCCTCAACCCCATCTACCCAACATTTCATCAACCCCATCTACCCAACATTTCCTCAACCCCATCTCCCCAACATTTCCTCAACCTCATGTACCCAACATTTCCTCAACCCCATCTATCCAACATTTCCTCAACCCCATCTACCCAACATTTCCTCAACCCCATCTACCCAACATTTCCTCAACCTCATCTACCCAACATTTCCTCAACCCCATCTACCCAACATTTCCTCAACCCCATCTACCCAACATTTCCTCAACCCCATCGACCCAACATTTCCTCAACCCCATCTACCCAACATTTCCTCAACCCCATCTACCCAACATTTCCTCAACCCCATCTACCCAACATTTCCTCAACCTCCCCTACCCAACATTTCCTCAACCCCATCTACCCAACATTTCCTCAACCTCATCTACCCAACATTTCCTCAACCCCATCTACCCAACATTTCCTTAACCCCATCTACCCAACATTTCCTCAACCCCATCTACCCAACATTTCCTTAACCCCATCTACCCAACATTTCCTCAACCCCATCTACCCAACATTTCCTCAACCTCATCTACCCAACATTTCCTCAACCCCATCTACCCAACATTTCCTTAACCCCATCTACCCAACATTTCCTCAACCCCATCTACCCAACATTTCCTTAACCCCATCTACCCAACATTTCCTTAACCCCATCTACCCAACATTTCCTCAACCCCATCTACCCAACATTTCCTCACCCTCATCTACCCATCATTTCCTCAACCTCATCTACCCAACATTTCCTCAACCCCACTTATTCACCATATCCCTGAACCCCACCTACTCACCACATCCCTCAACACCACCCTCTCACCATAGCCTCAATCCCTCCTCTCTCCAGAATCCCCTCCACTTGGCCCCTGACCCCAGTTACATTCTCTCTGTTACTGGCCTTGCCTGGTAACTTATTGTCCAATCCGTAACCCTTTGGGGCAAAATGTTTTCCTGACTTCCCTCCTTACTCCGAACACCCGCACTTTTGACTTGTGTTCTCCGGATTCGGCAAGAATTTGCCTGAACCAATTCTGTTACAATTATCATTTTGTAATCTTGAAAATTGCAGTTCTGCCTTCTCTTCCACAGAAATAAACCTAACACTGGACAGAGCACAGGGACGGAGCTGCAGAACAGAACCGGACTGCACACCTGAAAGGTTCTCTGGCATTGAGCCAGGTTAGATCTACCACTGGAGGCTGAGCTGGGGGCACTGCAGGGCAGCAATGTTGACCAGTCCTGTGTTGAATTCGTTTAGCGGGTGTATTTTCTGCCAGTTCCTGTGTGACCAACGATTGCTGCTTTTCATTTTGATTTTGTTAAATCGAGTCAGTAACTTGCAAATATGGCTGTTGCAGCCATTCATCTTCCGGCTCTGTATGGCCCAGGACCGAATCACGGGGGAACTTTCCAAGTTATTTATTTACTCACGATATTCTTTGCGTTGACGTCCACTTTGTTCTGAATCAGATGCCTGATCATTGCTGTGTCATTCCTCTTGGCTGCTTCTTGGAGCTGCTTCTCTGTTTGCAACACTGGAAAGGGGAATGAACAACAGAATCATCAGGGCAGGTACAGCATGGGTTAGAGACAGAGTAAAGCTCCCTCTACACTGTCCCATCAAACACTCCCAGGGCAGGTACAGCACGGGTTAGATACAGAGTAAAGCTCCCTCTACACTGTCCCATCAAACACTCCCAGGGCAGGTACAGCACGGGTTAGATACAGAGTAAAGCTCCCTCTACACTGTCCCATCAAACACTCCCAGGGCAGGTACAGCACGGGTTAGAGACAGAGTAAAGCTCCCTCTACACTGTCCCATCAAACACTTCCAGGGCAGGTCCAGCACGGGTTAGATACAGAGTAAAGCTCCCTCTATACTGTCCCATCAAACACTCCCAGGGCAGGTACAGCATGGGTTAGATACAGAGTAAAGCTCCCTCTACACTGTCCCATCAAACACTCCCAGGGCAGGTACAGCACGGGTTAGATACAGAGTGAAGCTCCCTCTACACTGTCCCATCAGACACTCCCAGGGCAGGTACAGCACGGGTTAGATACAGAGTAAAGCTCCTTCTACACTGTATCATCAAACACTCCCAGGACAGGTACAGCATGGGTTAGATACAGAGTAAAGCTCCCTCTACCATGTCCCATCAAACACTCCCAGGGCAGGTACAGCATGGGTTAGATAAAGAGTAAAGCTCCCTCTACACTGTCCCATCAAACACTCCCAGGACAGGTACAGCAAGGGTTAGATACAGAGTAAAGCTCCCTCTACACTGTCCCATCAAACACTCCCAGGGCAGGTACAGCACGGATTAGATACAGAGTAAAGCTCCCTCTACACTGTCCCATCAAACACTCCCAGGGCAGGTACAGCACGGGTTATTTACAGAGTAAAGCTCCCTCTACACTGTCCCGTCTGTTAAGTCTGTGAGTTGTTCAAGTAATTAATACTCAGACTTAATCTGTAACAATAAAACAGGTCTTTACTGGTTGGAGGTAGGGACTACACTGAATACAAGATTACTGCACAGTGCTTATATACCGGTGTGTTCACCCCCGGTATTACGTCTACAGCAGCCTGAGAAAGTAGTACATCTCTTAAGGTGGAACAGGCTTAAGCTCTCTTAAGGTGGAACAGGTTACATACACAACACTCCTCCCTTCTTAGCTTTATAGTCATCCCCCCCATTTAACATAACGTAATAACATATATACATATATAACTTCATGTTTAACGTAACATATCACAGATTCAGTCTCTGCGGAAAACAGTTCACAGATTCAATCTCTGTGGTGTAGTCGGTTCACGTTACTCATTCAATAGTCCTTTCATGGATTTAACAGCTTGAACTTCCGAACTGATTTGGCTCCGTTCGGAGGGACCACGTGTGTGATCTGGTCGAGGTGATAATGGTTCAGATGGGTCATCTTCTGTTTTTACTTTTCCTTTTCTGCTTCTTGGAGACTCTCTGGGCTCCATTGTCAGCTGCCACAGCTGCCAGCTGCATGCGCAGTTCCTCCTTCTCTTCCTCCTTTTTTCGTAGTAGAGCCACCTTCTCCCGATGTTCCGTAGACTTTCGGTGCTCCTCCATGATTTCTGTATGGTGGGAGTCGAAGTTACAAGTTGGGCAGGACAGGACATAGTAATATTCGGAGTCGTCCGACAGGTCAGCGAGAGGGTCGTCTATTTCCTCCATACCCAGCTGGACGTTAGCCAGCTCTTGTTCCAAATCCAGATATCTTTCCTGAAGAGACTTCTTCATGTGTACCTCTGCATCCAGCTTTTTCTGGGCTTTCAGCAAGTCGTTTACTAGTGACCTCATTTGTGATTTTAATACTTCAACTTCCTTTGGAGATTGATTGATCGGACTATGCAATCCCTCTACCGGAGCAGCTGTTTCAGCGGTCTGTTGTTCTACATTGACGTGAGTCAGCGTACTTTTGGCATCCAATGGCTGCTCTGTTGCAGTCGTTTCAGTCTGTGTCGTCACATCAGCCATCTCAATGACTTTTGAGAGCTCCGAACCCTTTTCCTTTGAAGATCGCAGCTCGTGTTCAAGTTTTTCCCATTTCAGAGTCTTGTCCCTCAGCATATGAAGGAGTTGGCTGACCGTTAACTCTTCTGACACCAGATTATGGCACGCACCTTCAGAACCTGAATCAGCTTTGATTCGTTCGGCCTCCTCGCGCAGATGGTTGGTGTGCTCCTGCTCCATTTTCTCCATCAGTTGCTTCTGTTGCCTTTCCAGATTCTCCCACTCTGTAACAAAGAACTTTTTTATTTCATTCATCTCTTGCTCAAAACGGCGAATCATTTGTTCTAATTGCTGTTGTAGTTTGAAATGGAGTTGAGTTCGAGCCCAGTGTCCCTCAAAAATGTGCATATCAGTAGACTTGACAGACTCAGAATTCTCTGTTAAACTATGTTGTTGTTGTTCAGTGGAATTCTGTGCTGAAACTTTGTCTTTTGCACATGGGTTGGTCTTACCATCATCAGTTCTAGAGTCTGGGCTGATTATCTGCACCGAGTTCTCACTCTTTATGGCTTTTAGCGAATGCCAGTCCATATTTATGTTTCTAAACCACTCCCGGCCTAGTAGTGGTGGACCTCCCTCCGGTAGCACATATAAGTCCATTATTTGACTTCCTTCGCCCTTATTGGCCACTGCAACCTTTATTGTCCCGATGGGGTACACTCTCTGCCCCGTGTAGGTTGTCAATATAATCTCCGTATCCTGTAGGGGAATATGTTGGAATAACCTTCTGTAATCTTTCTTATTCATGACCGACAATGCCGATCCAGTGTCCAATTCCATTTTTACTTGGACTCCTTCTATCTGAAGAGTAACCCAAATTGTCTGGAGGTCTGCACCCTTACCAACGTTGAGTACCCTTAAGCTAGCCAGTTCAATACTGCTTAAGCCAGCCAGTTCATTACTGCTAGCGTCTGAATCGGACTCCTGTTCGGCCACCTTGTGTACTTTTGCGTATTTTCCTTGCGGTGACTTCTTGTTGCTGGTCTTCTTCCCTGACCTGCATACTCTAGCTATATGTCCAAGCCTACCACAAGTTCTACATTCTTGGTTTTTAAACCAACACTGGTTCTGATCATGCGTTGTCTTTCCACAACGATAACATTTGCCAGAACTCACACCCAATTTGTGTGCACTGAGCTCCGGTGACCGTAGCTGCATTACTGCCGTGCCTCTCGCTGCGGCTTCGTGTGCTGCTGCCATAGTGACCGCCTTCTCAAGCGTCAGCTCATTCTCCTCGAGCAGTCGCTTTTGTGTATCCTGTTTAAATAAACCACACACAAATTTGTCTCGTAGTGCATCTGTCAGTCCCGTTCCAAACTGGCAATATTTCGCTAATTTACGCAATTCCAGCAAATATTCAGCATTGCTTTCATGCTGTAGCTGCCTTCTGTCGTAAAATTTTAATCGTTCCGCTAGCATCAGCGGCGTGGGGTTTGGATGATCTTTCAGGACAGTAACAATCTCATCGAACGTCTTATCCGCCGGTTCATCTGGTGATAACAGGTGTTTCAATTGCCCGTATGTCTTCGCACCCATTAAATTTAATAATGTTAGTGCTTTATCAGCCTCACGAATTTTATTGGCCTTACAATAATTTTTAACTCGTTCAACATATATGGCCCAATCTTCGATGTCACTATCAAAGTTGCTAATATTCCCGTGTTTAGGCATTGTAGTACTTTATCAGATTTGCAATTTCTCAGATTTTTTTTTTTTTACTGCTATCCAAGATGGCGGCTTCCCGCTCTTGCCGTTGTCCTCCGCCCACAAAATGGCGGTTTTCCCGCGCTTGGCGGTCTTCACCCGTCCCCCGACGCCGTCTCCCTTCAGCCCCGAGTGCGGCCCTTATCTCCGCCGCGATCGATGGCCCGCGCTTTTCACCGCGGCTCTCGCGCCTTCAGTGTCTGCCGACGCTGCGCCTTTCAGCCCGAGTGCGGCCCTTATCAGGGATTGCGATCGATGGCCCTTCTACCTCCGACTTCCCCCAGCCCTGTCTTTGCAGCCAACGCTGCTTGGCTTACCCACCACCGAGGTTGAAAAAGAAGCTGCAGGATGTCTTCTGTCCTCCAGTTTTCAGTCGCTGATGGAGGCTTCAGGGTCCTAATGCCTGTCGCTTCCAG
>NW_028225185.1:1868749-1899315 GCF_052327205.1 Somniosus microcephalus
GTGGGGGGCTCGGTCTCTCTGTGGGGGGCTCGGTCTCTCTGTGGGGGGGCTCGGTCTCTCTGTGGGGGGCTCGGTCTCTCTGTGGTGGGGTTCGGTCTCTCTGTGGGGGGGCTCGGTCTCTCTGTGGGGGGGTTCGGTCTCCCTGTGGGGGGCTCGGTCTCTCTGTGGGGGGGGTTCGGTCTCTCTGTGGGGGGGGCTCGGTCTCTCTGTGGGGGGGTCGGTCTCTCTGTGGGGGGTTCGGTCTCTCTGTGGGGGGCTCGGTCTCTCTGTGGGGGGGTTCGGTCTCTCTCTGGGGGGATTCGGTCTCTCTGTGGGGGGTTCGGTCTCTGTGGGGGGCTCGGTCTCGCTGTGGGGGGGTTCGGTCTCTGGGGGGGTTCGGTCTCTCTGTGGGGGGTTCGGTCTCTGTGGGGGGCTCGGTCTCTCTGTGGGGGGGTTCGGTCTCTGGGGGGGCTCGGTCTCTCTGTGGGGGATTCGGCCTCTCCGTGGGGGGTTCGGTCTCTCTGTGGGGGGTTTGGTCTCTCTGTGGGGGGTTCGGTCTCTCTGTGGGGGGCTCGGTCTCTCTGTGGGGGGCTCGGTCTCTCTGTGGGGGGCTCGGTCTCTCTGGGGGTGTCGATCTCTCTGTGGGGGATTCGGTCTCTCTCTGTGGGGGGCTCGGTCTCTGGGGGGGCTCGGTCTCTCTGTGGGGGGTTCAGTTTCTGTGGGGGGATTTGGTCTCTCTGGGGGGGGGCTCGGTCTCTCTGTGGGGGGGTTCGGTCTCTCTGTGGGGGGGTTCGGTCTCTCTGGGGGGGTTCGGTCTCTGTGGGGGGGCTCGGTCTCTCTGTGGGGGGGCTCGGTCTCTCTGTGGGGGGCTCGGTCTCTCTGTGGTGGGGTTCGGTCTCTCTGTGGGGGGGCTCGGTCTCTCTGTGGGGGGCTCGGTCTCTCTGTGGGGGGCTCGGTCTCTCTGTGGGGGGCTCGGTCTCTCTGTGGGGGGGCTCGGTCTCTCTGTGGGGGGCTCGGTCTCTCTGTGGTGGGGTTCGGTCTCTCTGTGGGGGGGCTCGGTCTCTCTGTGGGGGGGGTTCGGTCTCCCTGTGGGGGGCTCGGTCTCTCTGTGGGGGGGGTTCGGTCTCTCTGTGGGGGGGGCTCGGTCTCTCTGTGGGGGGGTCGGTCTCTCTGTGGGGGGTTCGGTCTCTCTGTGGGGGGCTCGGTCTCTCTGTGGGGGGGTTCGGTCTCTCTCTGGGGGGATTCGGTCTCTCTGTGGGGGGTTCGGTCTCTGTGGGGGGCTCGGTCTCGCTGTGGGGGGGTTCGGTCTCTGGGGGGGTTCGGTCTCTCTGTGGGGGGTTCGGTCTCTGTGGGGGGCTCGGTCTCTCTGTGGGGGGGTTCGGTCTCTGGGGGGGCTCGGTCTCTCTGTGGGGGGCTCGGTCTCTCTGTGGTGGGTTCGGTCTCTCTGTGGGGGGGCTCGGTCTCTCTGTGGGGGGGGTTCGGTCTCTGTGGGGGGCTCGGTCTCTCTGTGTCGGGGGTTCGGTCTCTCTGTGGGGGGGGCTCGGTCTCTCTGTGGGGGGGTCGGTCTCTCTGTGGGGGGTTCGGTCTCTCTGTGGGGGGCTCGGTCTCTCTGTGGGGGGTTCGGTCTCTCTGTGGGGGGCTCGATTTCTCTGTGGGGGGGCTCGGTCTCTCTGTGGGGGTGTCGATCTCTCTGTGGGGGATTCGGTCTCTCTCTGTGGGGGGCTCGGTCTCTGGGGGGGCTCGGTCTCTCTGTGGGGGGTTCAGTCTCTGTGGGGGGATTCGGTCTCTCTGGGGGGGGGCTCGGTCTCTGTGGGGGGCTCGGTCTCTCTGTGGGGGGGTCGGTCTCTCTGTGGGGGATTCGGTCTCTCTCTGTGGGGGGTTCGGTCTCTCTGTGGGGGGCTCGGTCTCTCTGTGGGGGGGCTCGGTCTCTCTGGGGGGCTCGGTCTCTCTGTGGGGGGGCTCGGTCTCTCTGTGGGGGGCTCGGTCTCTCTGTGGGGGCTCGGTCTCTCTGTGGGGGGGCTCGGTCTCTCTGTGGGGGGCTCGGTCTCTCTGTGGTGGGGTTCGGTCTCTCTGTGGGGGGGCTCGGTCTCTCTGTGGGGGGGTTCGGTCTCCCTGTGGGGGGCTCGGTCTCTCTGTGGGGGGTGTTCGGTCTCTCTGTGGGGGGGTCGGTCTCTCTGTGGGGGGTTCGGTCTCTCTGTGGGGGGCTCGGTCTCTCTGTGGGGGGGTTCGGTCTCTCTCTGGGGGGATTCGGTCTCTCTGTGGGGGGTTCGGTCTCTCTGTGTCGGGGGTTCGGTCTCTCTGTGGGGGGTTCGGTCTCTGTGGGGGGCTCGGTCTCTCTGTGGGGGGGTTCGGTCTCTGTGGGGGGCTCGGTCTCTCTGTGGGGGGGTTCGGTCTCTGGGGGGGCTCGGTCTCTCTGTGGGGGATTCGGCCTCTCCGTGGGGGGTTCGGTCTCTCTGTGGGGGGTTTGGTCTCTCTGTGGGGGGTTCGGTCTCTCTGTGGGGGGCTCGGTCTCTCTGTGGGGGGCTCGGTCTCTCTGTGGGGGGCTCGGTCTCTCTGGGGGTGTCGATCTCTCTGTGGGGGATTCGGTCTCTCTCTGTGGGGGGCTCGGTCTCTGGGGGGGCTCGGTCTCTCTGTGGGGGGTTCAGTCTCTGTGGGGGGATTCGGTCTCTCTGGGGGGGGCTCGGTCTCTGTGGGGGGCTCGGTCTCTCTGTGGGGGGGTCGGTCTCTCTGTGGGGGATTCGGTCTCTCTCTGTGGGGGGTTCGGTCTCTCTGTGGGGGGCTCGGTCTCTCTGTGGGGGGCTCGGTCTCTGGGGGGGGTCGGTCTCTCTGTGGGGGGGCTCGGTCTCTCTGTGGGGGGCTCGGTCTCTCTGTGGGGGGCTCGGTCTCTCTGTGGGGGGGTTCGGTCTCTCTGTGGGGGATTCGGTCTCTCTCTGTGGGGGGTTCGGTCTCTGTGGGGGGTTCGGTCTCTCCGTGAGGTGGCTCGGTCTCTCTGTGGGGGATTCGGTCTCTCTGTGGGGGGGCTCGGTCTCTCTGTGGGGGATTCGGTCTCTCTGTGGGGGGCTCGGTCTCTCTGTGGGTGGCTCGGTCTCTCTGTGGGTGGCTCGGTCTCTCTGTGGGGGGGTCGGTCTCTCTGTGGGGGGGTCGGTCTCTCTGTGGGGGGGTTCCGTCTCTCTGTGGAGGATTCGGTCTCTCTCTGTGGGGTGTTCGGTCTCTGTGGGGGGTTCGGTCTCTGTGGTGGGTTCGGTCTCTCCGTGGGGGGGCTCGGTCTCTCCGTGGGGGGGTTCGGTCTCTCTGTGGGGGGGCTCGGTCTCTCTGTGGGGGGGCTCGGTCTCTCTGTGGGGGGGCTCGGTCTCTCTGTGGGGTTCGGTCTCTGGGGGGGATTCGGTCTCTCTTGGGGGGGGGGCTCGGTCTCTGGGGGGCTCGGTCTCTATGGGGGGGTTCGGTCTCTCTGTGGGGGGGTTTGGTCTCTCTCTGTGGGGGGCTCGGTCTCTCTGTGGGGGGGTCGGTCTCTCTGGGGGATTCGGTCTCTCTGTGGGGGGTTCGGTCTCTCTGTGGGGGTCTCGGTCTCTGTGGGGGGCTCGGTCTCTGTGGGGGGGTCGGTCTCTCTGTGGGGGGTCTCGGTCTCTCTGTGGGGGGGCTCGGTCTCTCTGTGGGGGGCTCGGTCTCTCTGTGGTGGGTTCGGTCTCTCTGTGGGGGGGCTCGGTCTCTCTGTGGGGGGGGTTCGGTCTCTGTGGGGGGCTCGGTCTCTCTGTGTCGGGGGTTCGGTCTCTCTGTGGGGGGGGGGCTCGGTCTCTCTGTGGGGGGGTCGGTCTCTCTGTGGGGGGTTCGGTCTCTCTGTGGGGGGCTCGGTCTCTCTGTGGGGGGTTCGGTCTCTCTGTGGGGGGCTCGATTTCTCTGTGGGGGGGCTCGGTCTCTCTGTGGGGGTGTCGATCTCTCTGTGGGGGATTCGGTCTCTCTCTGTGGGGGGCTCGGTCTCGGGGGGCTCGGTCTCTCTGTGGGGGGTTCAGTCTCTGTGGGGGGATTCGGTCTCTGGGGGGGGGCTCGGTCTCTGTGGGGGGCTCGGTCTCTCTGTGGGGGGGTCGGTCTCTCTGTGGGGGATTCGGTCTCTCTCTGTGGGGGGGTTCGGTCTCTCTGTGGTGGGTTCGGTCTCTCTGTGGGGGGCTCGGTCTCTCTGTGGGGGGCTCGGTCTCTGGGGGGGGTCGGTCTCTCTGTGGGGGGGCTCGGTCTCTCTGTGGGGGGGTCGGTCTCTCTGTGGGGGGCTCAGTCTCTCTGTGGGGGGCTCGGTCTCTCTGTGGGGGGCTCGGTCTCTCTGTGGGGGGTTCAGTCTCTGTGGGGGGATTCGGTCTCTCTGTGGGGGGGCTCGGTCTCTCTGTGGGGGATTCGGTCTCTCTGTGGGGGGCTCGATCTCTCTCTGGGTGGCTCGGTCTCTCTGTGGGGGGGTCGGTCTCTCTGTGGGGGGGTCGGTCTCTCTGTGGGGGGGTCGGTCTCTCTGTGGGGGGGTCGGTCTCTCTGTGGGGGGGTTCGGTCTCTCTGTGGAGGATTCGGTCTCTCTCTGTGGGGGGTTCGGTCTCTCCGTGGGGGGGCTCGGTCTCTCTGTGGGGGGGTTCGGTCTCTCTGTTGGGGGGCTCGGTCTCTCTGTGGGGGGGTTCGGTCTCTCTGTGGGGGGGTTCGGTCTCTCTGTGGGGGGGCTCGGTCTCTCTGTGGGGGGGCTCGGTCTCTCTGTGGGGGGCTCGGTCTCTCTGTGGTGGGGTTCGGTATCTCTGTGGGGGGGCTCGGTCTCTCTGTGGGGGGCTCGGTCTCTCTGTGGGGGGGCTCGGTCTCTCTGTGGGGGGCTCGGTCTCTCTGTGGGGGGCTCGGTCTCTCTGTGGGGGGGCTCGGTCTCTCTGTGGGGGGCTCGGTCTCTCTGTGGTGGGGTTCGGTCTCTCTGTGGGGGGGCTCGGTCTCTCTGTGGGGGGGTTCGGTCTCCCTGTGGGGGGCTCGGTCTCTCTGTGGGGGGGGTTCGGTCTCTCTGTGGGGGGGGCTCGGTCTCTCTGTGGGGGGGTCGGTCTCTCTGTGGGGGGTTCGGTCTCTCTGTGGGGGGCTCGGTCTCTCTGTGGGGGGGTTCGGTCTCTCTCTGGGGGGATTCGGTCTCTCTGTGGGGGGTTCGGTCTCTGTGGGGGGCTCGGTCTCGCTGTGGGGGGGTTCGGTCTCTGGGGGGGTTCGGTCTCTCTGTGGGGGGTTCGGTCTCTGTGGGGGGCTCGGTCTCTCTGTGGGGGGGTTCGGTCTCTGGGGGGGCTCGGTCTCTCTGTGGGGGATTCGGCCTCTCCGTGGGGGGTTCGGTCTCTCTGTGGGGGGTTTGGTCTCTCTGTGGGGGGTTCGGTCTCTCTGTGGGGGGCTCGGTCTCTCTGTGGGGGGCTCGGTCTCTCTGTGGGGGGCTCGGTCTCTCTGGGGGTGTCGATCTCTCTGTGGGGGATTCGGTCTCTCTCTGTGGGGGGCTCGGTCTCTGGGGGGGCTCGGTCTCTCTGTGGGGGGTTCAGTTTCTGTGGGGGGATTTGGTCTCTCTGGGGGGGGGCTCGGTCTCTCTGTGGGGGGGTTCGGTCTCTCTGTGGGGGGGCTCGGTCTCTCTGTGGGGGGGTTCGGTCTCTCTGGGGGGGTTCGGTCTCTGTGGGGGGGCTCGGTCTCTCTGTGGGGGGGCTCGGTCTCTCTGTGGGGGGCTCGGTCTCTCTGTGGTGGGGTTCGGTCTCTCTGTGGGGGGGCTCGGTCTCTCTGTGGGGGGCTCGGTCTCTCTGTGGGGGGCTCGGTCTCTCTGTGGGGGGCTCGGTCTCTCTGTGGGGGGGCTCGGTCTCTCTGTGGGGGGCTCGGTCTCTCTGTGGTGGGGTTCGGTCTCTCTGTGGGGGGGCTCGGTCTCTCTGTGGGGGGGGTTCGGTCTCCCTGTGGGGGGCTCGGTCTCTCTGTGGGGGGGGTTCGGTCTCTCTGTGGGGGGGGCTCGGTCTCTCTGTGGGGGGGTCGGTCTCTCTGTGGGGGGTTCGGTCTCTCTGTGGGGGGCTCGGTCTCTCTGTGGGGGGGTTCGGTCTCTCTCTGGGGGGATTCGGTCTCTCTGTGGGGGGTTCGGTCTCTGTGGGGGGCTCGGTCTCGCTGTGGGGGGGTTCGGTCTCTGGGGGGGTTCGGTCTCTCTGTGGGGGGTTCGGTCTCTGTGGGGGGCTCGGTCTCTCTGTGGGGGGGTTCGGTCTCTGGGGGGGCTCGGTCTCTCTGTGGGGGGCTCGGTCTCTCTGTGGTGGGTTCGGTCTCTCTGTGGGGGGGCTCGGTCTCTCTGTGGGGGGGGTTCGGTCTCTGTGGGGGGCTCGGTCTCTCTGTGTCGGGGGTTCGGTCTCTCTGTGGGGGGGGCTCGGTCTCTCTGTGGGGGGGTCGGTCTCTCTGTGGGGGGTTCGGTCTCTCTGTGGGGGGCTCGGTCTCTCTGTGGGGGGTTCGGTCTCTCTGTGGGGGGCTCGATTTCTCTGTGGGGGGGCTCGGTCTCTCTGTGGGGGTGTCGATCTCTCTGTGGGGGATTCGGTCTCTCTCTGTGGGGGGCTCGGTCTCTGGGGGGGCTCGGTCTCTCTGTGGGGGGTTCAGTCTCTGTGGGGGGATTCGGTCTCTCTGGGGGGGGGCTCGGTCTCTGTGGGGGGCTCGGTCTCTCTGTGGGGGGGTCGGTCTCTCTGTGGGGGATTCGGTCTCTCTCTGTGGGGGGGTTGGTCTCTCTGTGGGGGGCTCGGTCTCTCTGTGGGGGGCTCGGTCTCTGGGGGGGGGTCGGTCTCTCTGTGGGGGGGCTCGGTCTCTCTGTGGGGGGGTCGGTCTCTCTGTGGGGGGCTCAGTCTCTCTGTGGGGGGCTCGGTCTCTCTGTGGGGGGCTCGGTCTCTCTGTGGGGGGGTTCAGTCTCTGTGGGGGGATTCGGTCTCTCTGTGGGGGGGCTCGGTCTCTCTGTGGGGGATTCGGTCTCTCTGTGGGGGGCTCGGTCTCTCTCTGGGTGGCTCGGTCTCTCTGTGGGGGGGTCGGTCTCTCTGTGGGGGGGTCGGTCTCTCTGTGGGGGGGTCGGTCTCTCTGTGGGGGGGTCGGTCTCTCTGTGGGGGGGTCGGTCTCTCTGTGGGGGGGTTCGGTCTCTCTGTGGAGGATTCGGTCTCTCTCTGTGGGGTGTTCGGTCTCTGTGGGGGGTTCGGTCTCTGTGGGGGGTTCGGTCTCTCCGTGGGGGGGCTCGGTCTCTCTGTGGGGGGGTTCGGTCTCTCTGTGGGGGGGCTCGGTCTCTCTGTGGGGGGGCTCGGTCTCTCTGTGGGGGGGCTCGGTCTCTCTGTGGGGGGTTCGGTCTCTCTGTGGGGGGTTCGGTCTCTCTGTGGGGGGCTCGGTCTCTCTGTGGGGGGCTCGGTCTCTCTGGGGGACTCGGTCTCTCTGTGGGGGTGTCGGTCTCTCTGGGGGATTCGGTCTCTGTGGGGAGCTCGGTCTCTGGGGGCGCTCGGTCTCTCTGTGGGGGGTTCGGTCTCTGTGGGGGGATTCGGTCTCTCTGGGGGGGGCTCGGTCTCTGTGGGGGGCTCGGTCTCTCTATGGGGGGGTTCGGTCTCTCTGTGGGGGGGTTCGGTCTCTCTCTGGGGGGCTCGGTCTCTCTGTGGGGGGGTCGGTCTCTCTGGGGGATTCGGTCTCTCTCTGTGGGGGGGTTCGGTCTCTCTGTGGGGGGCTCGGTCTCTCTGTGGGGGGCTCGGTCTCTGTGGAGGGCTCGGTCTCTGTGGGGGGCTCGGTCTCTCTGTGGGGGGGTTCGGTCTCTCTGTGGAGGATTCGGTCTCTCTCTGTGGGGGGTTCGGTCTCTGTGGAGGGTTCGGTCTCTCTGTGGGGGATTCGGTCTCTCTGTGGGGGGGCTCGGTCTCTCTGTGCGGGGGCTCGGTCTCTCTGTGGGGGATTCGGTCTCTCTGTGGGGGGCTCGGTCTCTCTGTGGGGGGGTCGGTCTCTCTGTGGGGGGGGTCAGTCTCTCTGTGGGGGGTTCGGTCTCTCTGTGCAGGGTTCGGTCTCTCTGTGGGGGGTTCGGTCTCTGTGGGGGGTTCGGTCTCTGTGGGGGGTTCGGTCTCTCCGTGGGGGGGCTCGGTCTCTCCGTGGGGGGGTTCGGTCTCTCTGTGGGGGGGCTCGGTCTCTCTGTGGGGGGGCTCGGTCTCTCTGTGGGGGGGCGCGGTCTCTCTCTGGGGGGGCTCGGTCTCTCTGTGGGGGGTTCGGTCTCTGTGGGGGGTTCGGTCTCTGTGGGGGCTCGGTCTCTCTGGGGGGCTCGGTCTCTCTGTGGGGGTGTCGGTCTCTCTGTGGGGGGCTCGGTCTCTCTGTGGGGGGGCTCGGTCTCTCTGTGGGGGGGCTCGGTCTCTCTGTGGGGGGTTCGGTCTCTGGGGGGGATTCGGTCTCTCTGGGGGGGGCTCGGTCTCTGGGGGGCTCACTCTCTCTATGGGGGGGTTCGGTCTCTCTGTGGGGGGGTTTGGTCTCTCTCTGTGGGGGGCCCGGTCTCTCTGTGGGGGGGTCGGTCTCTCTGGGGGATTCGGTCTCTCTGTGGGGGGTTCGGTCTCTCTGTGGGGGTCTCGGTCTCTGTGGGGGGCTCGGTCTCTGTGGGGGGGTCGGTCTCTCTGTGGGGGGGCTCGGTCTCTCTGTGGGGGGGCTCGGTCTCTCTGTGGGGGGCTCGGTCTCTCTGTGGAGGGTTCGGTCTCTCTGTGGGGGGTTCGGTCTCTCTGTGGGGGGGCTCGGTCTCTCTGTGGGGGGGCTCGGTCTCTCTGTGGGGGTCTCGGTCTCTCTGTGGTGGGGTTCGGTCTCTCTGTGGGGGGGCTCGGTCTCTCTCTGGGGGGCGCGGTCTCTCTGGGGGGCTCGGTCTCTCTGTGGGGGGTTCGGTCTCTGTGGGGGGTTCGGTCTCTCTGTGGGGGGCTCGGTCTCTCTGTGGGGGGCTCGGTCTCTCTGGGGGATTCGGCCTCTGTGGGGAGCTCGGTCTCTCTGTGGGGAGCTCGGTCTCTCTGTGGGGGGGCTCGGTCTCTCTGTGGGGGGTTCGGTCTCTGTGGGGGGATTCGGTCTCTCTGGGGGGGGCTCGGTCTCTGTGGGGGGCTCGGTCTCTCTATGGGGGGGTTCGGTCTCTCTGTGGGGGGGTTTGGTCTCTCTCTGTGGGGGGCCTGGTCTCTCTCTGTGGGGGGCCCGGTCTCTCTGTGGGGGGGTCGGTCTCTCTGGGGGATTCGGTCTCTCTGTGGGGGGTTCGGTCTCTCTGTGGGGGTCTCGGTCTCTGTGGGGGGCTCGGTCTCTGTGGGGGGGTCGGTCTCTCTGTGGGGGGGCTCGGTCTCTCTGTGGGGGGGCTCGGTCTCTCTGTGGGGGGCTCGGTCTCTCTGTGGAGGGTTCGGTCTCTCTGTGGGGGGTTCGGTCTCTCTGTGGGGGGGCTCGGTCTCTCTGTGGGGGGGCTCGGTCTCTCTGTGGGGGGCTCGGTCTCTCTGTGGTGGGGTTCGGTCTCTCTGTGGGGGGGCTCGGTCTCTCTCTGGGGGGGCGCGTTCTCTCTGGGGGGCTCGGTCTCTCTGTGGGGGGTTCGGTCTCTGTGGGGGGTTCGGTCTCTCTGTGGGGGGCTCGGTCTCTCTGTGGGGGGCTCGGTCTCTCTGGGGGATTCGGCCTCTGTGGGGAGCTCGGTCTCTCTGTGGGGGGGCTCGGTCTCTCTGTGGGGGGTTCGGTCTCTGTGGGGGGATTCGGTCTCTCTGGGGGGGGGCTCGGTCTCTGTGGGGGGCTCGGTCTCTCTATGGGGGGGTTCGGTCTCTCTGTGGGGGGGTTCGGTCTCTCTCTGTGGGGGGCTCGGTCTCTCTGTGGGGGGGTCGGTCTCTCTGGGGGATTCGGTCTCTCTGTGTGGGGGGGTTCGGTCTCTCTGTGGGGGGTTCGGTCTCTCTGTGGGGGGCTCGGTCTCTGTGTGGGGGGCTCGGTCTCTGTGGGGGGGTCGGTCTCTGTGGGGGGGGCTCGGTCTCTCTGTGGGGGGTTCGGTCTCTCTGTGGGGGGCTCGGTCTCTCTGTGGGGGGGTTCGGTCTCTCTGTGGAGGATTCGGTCTCTCTCTGTGGGGGGTTCTGTCTCTGTGGAGGGTTCGGTCTCTCCGTGGGGGGGCTCGGTCTCTCTGTGGGGGATTCGGTCTCTCTGTGGGGGGGCTCGGTCTCTCTGTGCGGGGGCTCGGTCTCTCTGTGGGGGATTCGGTCTCTCTGTGGGGGGCTCGGTCTCTCTGTGGGGGATTCGGTCTCTATGTGGGGGGGCTCGGTCTCTCTGTGCGGGGGCTCGGTCTCTCTGTGGGGGATTCGGTCTCTCTGTGGGGGGCTCGGTCTCTCTGTGGGGGGGTCGGTCTCTCTGTGGGGGGGTCGGTCTCTCTGTGGGGGGGTTCGGTCTCTCTGTGGAGGATTCGGTCTCTCTCTGTGAGGGGTTCGGTCTCTGTGGGGGGTTCGGTCTCTGTGGGGGGTTCGGTCTCCCCGTGGGGGTGCTCGGTCTCTCTGTGGGGGATTCGGTCTCTCTGCGGGGGGGCTCGGTCTCTCTGTGGGGGATTCAGTCTCTCTGTGGGGGGCTCGGTCTCTCTGTGGGGGGGTCGGTCTCTCTGTGGGGGATTCGGTCTCTCTCTGTGGGGGGCTCGGTCTCTCTGTGGGGGGCTCGGTCTCTCTGTGGGGGGTTCGGTCTCTCTGTGGGGGGATTCGGTCTCTCTGTGGGGGGGTTCGCTCTCTCTGTGGGGGGGTTCGGTCTCTCTGTGGGGGGCTCGGTCTCTCTGTGGGGGGCTCGGTCTCTCTGTGGGGGGGGTTCGGTCTCTCTGTGGGGGCTTCGGTCTCACTGTGGGGGGTTCGGTCTCTCTGTGGGGGAGTCGGTCTCTGTGGGGGATTCGGTCTCTCTGTGCGGGGTTCGGTCTCTCTGTGGGAGGTTCGGTCTCTGTGGGGGGTTCGGTCTCTGTGGGGGGTTCGGTCTCTCCGTGGGGGGGCTCGGTCTCTCCGTGGGGGGGTTCGGTCTCTCTGTGGGGGGTTCGGTCTCTCTGTGGGGGGCTCGGTCTCTCTGTGGGGGGCTCGGTCTCTCTGTGGGGGTGTCGGTCTCTCTGTGGGGGATTCGGTCTCTCTCTGTGGGGGATTCGGTCTCTCTCTGTGGGGGGCTCGGTCTCTCTGTGGGGGGGCTCGGTCTCTCTATGGGGGGTTCGGTCTCTGGGGGGGATTCGGTCTCTCTGGGGGGGCTCGGTCTCTGGGGGGCTCGGTCTCTCTATGGGGGGGTTCGGTCTCTCTGTGGGGGGGTTTGGTCTCTCTCTGTGGGGGGCTCGGTCTCTCTGTGGGGGGGTCGGTCTCTCTGGGGGATTCGGTCTCTGTGGGGGGTTCGGTCTCTCTGTGGGGGTCTCGGTCTCTGTGGGGGGCTCGGTCTCTGTGGGGGGTTCGGTCTCTCTGTGGGGGGGCTCGGTCTCTCTGTGGGGGTGTCGGTCTCTCTGTGGGGGGCTCGGTCTCTCTGTGGGGGGGTTTGGTCTCTCTGTGGAAGATTCGGTCTCTCTCTGTGGGGGGTTCGGTCTCTGTGGAGGGTTCGGTCTCTCCGTGGGGGGGCTCGGTCTCTCTGTGGGGGATTCGGTCTCTCTGTGGGGGGGCTCGGTCTCTCTGTGGGGGATTCGGTCTCTCTGTGGGGGGCTCGGTCTCTCTGTGGGGGGGTCGGTCTCTGTGGGGGGGTCGGTCTCTCTGTGGGGGGGTCGGTCTCTCTGTGGGGGGGTCGGTCTCTCTGTGGGGGGCTCGGTCTCTCTGTGGGGGGGTTCGGTCTCTCTGTGGAGGATTCGGTCTCTCTCTGTGGGGGGTTCGGTCTCTGTGGGGGTTCGGTCTCCCCGTAGGGGGGCTCGGTCTCTCTGTGGGGGATTCGGTCTCTCTGTGGGGGGCTCGGTCTCTCTGTGGGGGGCTCGGTCTCTCTGTGGGGGGCTCGGTCTCTCTCTGTGGAGGGCTCGGTCTCTCTGTGGGGGGCTCGGTCTCTCTGTGGGGGGTTCGGTCTCTCTGTGGGGGGATTCGGTCTCTCTGTGGGGGGGTTCGCTCTCTCTGTGGGGGGGTTCGGTCTCTCTGTGGGTGGCTCGGTCTCTCTGTGGGGGGGGTTCGGTCTCTCTGGGGGTCTCGGTCTCTCTGTGGGGGGGTTCGGTCTCTCTGTGGGGGATTCGGTCTCACTGTGGGGGGTTCGGTCCCTCTGTGGGGGAGTCGGTCTCTGTGGGGGATTCGGTCTCTCTGTGCGGGGTTCGGTCTCTCTGTGGGGGGGTCGGTCTCTCTGTGGGGTATTCGGTCTCTCTGTGGGGGCTCGGTCTCTCTGTGGGGGGCTCGGTCTCTCTGTGGGGGGCTCGGTCTCTCTGTGGGGGATTCGGTCTCTCTGTGGGGGGCTCGGCCTCTCCGTGGGGGGCTCGGTCTCTCCGTGGGGGGCTCGGTCTCTCTGTGGGGGGTTCGGTCTCTCTGTGGGTGATTCGGTCTCTCTGTGGGGGGCTCGGTCTCTCCGTGGGGGGCTCGGTCTCTCCGTGGGGGGCTCGGTCTCTCTGTGGGGGATTCGGTCTCTCTGTGGGGGGTTCGGTCTCTCTGTGGGGGGTTCGGTCACTCTGTGGGGGGTTCGGTCTCTCTCTGGGAGATTCGGTCTCTCTGTGAGGGGCTCGGTCTCTCTGTGGGGGGCTCGGTCTCTCTTTGGGGGGTTCGGTCTCTCTGTGGGGGATTCGGTCTCTCTGTGGGGGGCTCGGTCTCTCTGTGGGGGGGCTCGGTCTCTCTGTGGGGGGGTTCGGTCTCTCCGTGGGGGATTCGTTCTCTCCGTGGGGGGTTCGGTCTCTCCGTGGAGGGCTCGGTCTCTCTGTGGGGCGGTCGGTCTCTCTGTGGGGGGCTCGGTCTCTGTGGGGGGTTCGGTCTCTCTGTGGGGGTTCGGTCTCTCTGTGGGGGGGTCGGTCTCTCTGTGGGGGGCTCGATCTCTCTGTGGGGGGCTCGGTCTCTCTGTGGGGGGCTCGGTCTCTCTGTGGGGGGCTCGGTCTCTGTGGGGGGTTCGGTCTCTCTGTGGGGGGTTCGGTCTCTCTGTGGGGGGGTCGGTCTCTCTGTGGGGGGCTCGGTCTCTGTGGGGGGCTCGGTCTCTGTGGGGGGGTCGGTTTCTGTGGGGGGGGCTCGGTCTCTCTGTGGGGGGGTCGGTCTCTCTGTGGGGGGCTCGGTCTCTCTGTGGGGGGGTTCGGTCTCTCTGTGGAGAATTCGGTCTCTCTCTGTGGGGGGTTCTGTCTCTGTGGAGGGTTCGGTCTCTCCGTGGGGGGGCTCGGTCTCTCTGTGGGGGATTCGGTCTCTCTGTGGGGGGGCTCGGTCTCTCTGTGGGGGGGTTCGGTCTCTCTGTGCGGGGGCTCGGTCTCTCTGTGGGGGATTCGGTCTCTCTGTGGGGGGCTCGGTCTCTCTGTGGGGGATTCGGTCTCTCTGTGGGGGGGCTCGGTCTCTCTGTGGGGGATTCAGTCTCTCTGTGGGGGGCTCGGTCTCTCTGTGGGGGGGTCGGTCTCTCTGTGGGGGATTCGGTCTCTCTCTGTGGGGGGCTCGGTCTCTCTGTGGGGGGCTCGGTCTCTCTGTGGGGGGCTCGGTCTCTCTGTGGGGGGTTCGGTCTCTCTGTGGGGGGATTCGGTCTCTCTGTGGGGGGGTTCGCTCTCTCTGTGGGGGGGTTCAGTCTCTCTGTGGGGGGCTCGGTCTCTCTGTGGGGGGCTCGGTCTCTGTGGGGGGGGTTCGGTCTCTCTGGGGGATTCGGTCTCACTGTGGGGGATTCGGTCTCTCTGTGGGGGAGTCGGTCTCTGTGGGGGATTCGGTCTCTCTGTGGGGGGTTCGGTCTCTGTGGGGGGTTCGGTCTCTGTGGGGGGTTCGGTCTCTCCGTGGGGGGGCTCGGTCTCTCCGTGGGGGGGTTCGGTCTCTCTGTGGGGGGGCTCGTTCTCTATGTGGGGGGGCTCGGTCTCTCTGTGGGGGGGCTCGGTCTCTCTGTGGGGGGTTCGGTCTCTCTGTGGGGGGTTCGGTCTCTCTGTGGGGGGCTCGGTCTCTCTGTGGGGGGCTCGGTCTCTCTGTGGGGGTGTCGGTCTCTCTGTGGGGGTGTCGGTCTCTCTGTGGGGGATTCGGTCTCTCTCTGTGGGGGATTCGGTCTCTCTCTGTGGGGGGCTCGGTCTCTCTGTGGGGGGGCTCGGTCTCTCTGTGGGGGGTTCGGTCTCTGGGGGGGATTCGGTCTCTCTGGGGGGGGCTCGGTCTCTGGGGGGCTCGGTCTCTCTATGGGGGGGTTCGGTCTCCCTGGGGGGGGGTTTGGTCTCTCTCTGTGGGGGGCTCGGTCTCTCTGTGGGGGGGTCGGCCTCTCTGGGGGATTCGGTCTCTGTGGGGGGTTCGGTCTCTCTGTGGGGTCTCGGTCTCTGTGGGGGGCTCGGTCTCTGTGGGGGGGGTCGGTCTCTCTGTGGGGGGGCTCGGTCTCTCTGTGGGGGGGTCGGTCTCTCTGTGGGGGGCTCGGTCTCTCTGTGGGGGGGTTCGGTCTCTCTGTGGAGGATTCGGTCTCTCTCTGTGGGGGGTTCGGTCTCTGTGGAGGGTTCGGTCTCTCCGTGGGGGGCTCGGTCTCTCTGTGGGGGATTCGGTCTCTCTGTGGGGGGGCTCGGTCTCTCTGTGGGGGATTCGGTCTCTCTGTGGGGGGCTCGGTCTCTCTGTGGGGGGGTCGGTCTCTCTGTGGGGGGTCGGTCTCTCTGTGGGGGGCTCGGTCTCTCTGTGGGGGGGTTCGGTCTCTCTGTGGAGGATTCGGTCTCTCTCTGTGGGGGGTTCGGTCTCTGTGGGGGTTCAGTCTCTGTGGGGGGTTCGGTCTCCCCGTGGGGGGGCTCGGTCTCTCTGTGGGGGATTCGGTCTCTCTGTGGGGGGCTCGGTCTCTCTGTAGGGGGCTCGGTCTCTCTGTGGGGGGCTCGGTCTCTCTCTGTGGAGGGCTCGGTCTCTCTGTGGGGGGCTCGGTCTCTCTGTGGGGGGTTCGGTCTCTCTGTGGGGGATTCGGTCTCTCTGTGGGGGGGTTCGCTCTCTCTGTGGGGGGGTTCGGTCTCTCTGTGGGTGGCTCGGTCTCTCTGTGGGGGGGTTCGGTCTCTCTGGGGGTCTCGGTCTCTCTGTGGGGGGTTCGGTCTCTCTGTGGGGGATTCGGTCTCACTGTGGGGGGTTCGGTCCCTCTGTGGGGGAGTCGGTCTCTGTGGGGGATTCGGTCTCTCTGTGCGGGGTTCGGTCTCTCTGTGGGGGGGTCGGTCTCTCTGTGGGGTATTCGGTCTCTCTGTGGGGGGTTCGGTCTCTCTGTGGGGGTTTGGTCTCTCTGTGGGGGTTCGGTCTCTCTGTGGGGGGCTCGGTCTCTCTGTGGGGGCTCGGTCTCTCTGTGGGGGGCTCGGTCTCTCTGTGGGGGGCTCGGTCTCTCTGTGGGGGATTCGGTCTCTCTGTGGGGGCTCGGTCTCTCCGTGGGGGTCTCGGTCTCTCCGTGGGGGCTCGGTCTCTCTGTGGGGGGTTCGGTCTCTCTGTGGGTGATTCGGTCTCTCTGTGGGGGCTCGGTCTCTCCGTGGGGGGCTCTGTCTCTCCGTGGGGGGCTCGGTCTCTCTGTGGGGGATTCGGTCTCTCTGTGGGGGGTTCGGTCTCTCTGTGGGGGGTTCGGTCACTCTGTGGGGGGTTCGGTCTCTCTCTGGGAGATTCGGTCTCTCTGTGAGGGGCTCGGTCTCTCTGTGGGGGCTCGGTCTCTCTTTGGGGGGTTCGGTCTCTCTGTGGGGGATTCGGTCTCTCTGTGGGGGGCTCGGTCTCTCTGTGGGGGGGTTCGGTCTCTCCGTGGGGGATTCGGTCTCTCCGTGGGGGGTTCGGTCTCTCCGTGGAGGGCTCGGTCTCTCTGTGGGGGGTTCGGTCTCTCTGTGGGGGGGTCGGTCTCTCTGTGCGGGGGCTCGGTCTCTCTGTGGGGGCTCGGTCTCTCTGTGGGGGGCTCGGTCTCTGTGGGGGGTTCGGTCTCTCTGTGGGGGGTTCGGTCTCTCTGTGGGGGGGTCGGTCTCTCTGGGGGGGGCTCGGTCTCTCTGTGGGGGGTTCGGTCTGTCTGTGGGGGGTTCGGTCTCTCTGTGGGGGGGCTCGGTCTCTCTGGGGGGGTTCGGTCTCTCTGTGGGGGGTTCGGTCTCTCTGCGGGGGGGTCGGTCTCTCTGGGGGGGGCTCGGTCTCTCTGTGGGTGGGTTCGGTCTCTCTGTGGGGGGCTCGGTCTCTCTGTGGGGGGGCTCGGTCTCTCTGTGGGGGGGTTCGGTCTCCCTGTGGGGGGGTTCGGTCTCTCTGTGGGGGGGGCTCGGTCTCTCTGTGGGGGGGCTCGGTCTCTCTGTGGGGGGCTCGGTCTCTCTGTGGGGGGGCTCGGTCTCTCTGTGGGGGGTTCGGTCTCTGTGGGGGGTTCGGTCTCTCTGTGGGGGGGTCGGTCTCTCTGTGCAGGGGCTCGGTCTCTCTGTGGGGGGGCTCGGCCTCTGGGGTGGTTCGGTCTCTCTGTGGGGGCGTTCGGTCTCTCTGGGGGGGTTCGGTCTCTCTGTGGGGGGGCTCGGTCTCTCTGTGGGGGGTTCGGGGTCTGTGGGGGGGTTCGGTCTCTCTGTGGGGGGGTTTGGTCTCTCTGTGGAGGGGTCGGTCTCTCTGTGGGGGGGTTCGGTCTCTCTGTGGGGGGTTCGGTCTCTGTTGGGGGGTTCGGTCTCTCTGTGGGGGAGTTCGGTCTCTCTGTGGGGGGCTCGGTCTCTCTGTGGGGGGGTCGGTCTCTCTGTGGGGGGTTCGGTCTCTCTGTCGGGGGGCTCGGTCTCTGTGGGGGGGCTCGGTCTCTCTTTGGGGGGGTTCGGTCTCTCTGTGGGGGGGCTCGGTCTCTCTGTGGGGGGGTCGGTCTCTCTGTGGGGGGTTCGGTCTCTGTGGGGGGTTCGGTCTCTCTGTGGGGGATTCGGTCTCTCTGTGGGGGGGCTCGGTCTCTCTGTGGGGATTCGGCCTCTCTGTGGGGGGCTCGGTCTCTCTGTGGGGGGCTCGGTCTCTCTGTGGGGGGGTCGGTCTCTCTGTGGGGGGGCTCGGTCTCTCTGTGGGGGGCTCGGTCTCTCTGTGGGGGGGTCGGTCTCTCTGTGGGGGGCTCGGTCTCTCTGTGGGGGGCTCGGCCTCTCTGTGGGGGGGTTCGGTCTCTCTGTGGAGGATTCGGTCTCTCGCTGTGGGGGGTTCGGTCTCTGGGCGGTTCGGTCTCTCCGTGGGGGTCTCGGTCTCTCTGTGGGGGGCTCGGTCTCTCTGTGGGGGGGTCGGTCTCTCTGGGGGGCTCGGTCTCTCTGTGGGGGCTCGGTCTCTCTGTGGGGGGTTCGGTCTCTCTGTGGGGGGTTCGGTCTCTCTGTGGAGGATTCGGTCTCTCTCTGTGGGGGGTTCGGTCTCTGTGGGGGGTTCGGTCTCTGTGGGGGGTTCGGTCTCTCCGTGGGGGGGCTCGGTCTCTCTGTGGGGGGGTTCGGTCTCTCTGTGGGGGATTCGGTCTCTCTCTGTGGGGGGTTCGGTCTCTGTGGGGGTTCGGTCTCTCTGTGGGGGGCTCGGACTCTCTGTGGGGGGGCTCGGTCTCTCTGTGGGGGATTCGGTCTCACTGTGGGGGGTTCGGTCTCTCTGTGGGGGAGTCGGTCTCTGTGGGGGATACGGTCTCTCTGTGGGGGGCTCGGTCTCTCTGGGGGGCTCGGTCTCTCTGTGGGGGCTCGGTCTCTCTGTGGGGGCTCGGTCTCGCTGTGGGGGGGTTCGGTCTCCCTGTGGGGGGGTTCGGTCTCTCTGTGGGGGGGGCTCGGTCTCTCTGTGGGGGGGCTCGGTCTCTCTGTGGGGGGGCTCGGTCTCTCTGTGGGGGGGGCTCGGTCTCTCTGTGGGGGGTTCGGTCTCTGTGGGGGGGTTCGGTCTCTCTGTGGGGGGGTCGGTCTCTCTGTGCAGGGGCTCGGTCTCTCTGTGGGGGGGCTCGGCCTCTGGGGTGGTTCGGTCTCTCTGTGGGGGCGTTCGGTCTCTCTGGGGGGGTTCGGTCTCTCTGTGGGGGGGCTCGGTCTCTCTGTGGGGGGTTCGGGGTCTGTGGGGGGGTTCGGTCTCTCTGTGGGGGGGTTTGGTCTCTCTGTGGGGGGGTCGGTCTCTCTGTGGGGGGGTTCGGTCTCTCTGTGGGGGGTTCGGTCTCTGTTGGGGGGTTCGGTCTCTCTGTGGGGGAGTTCGGTCTCTCTGTGGGGGGGTCGGTCTCTCTGTGGGGGGTTCGGTCTCTCTGTCGGGGGGCTCGGTCTCTGTGGGGGGGCTCGGTCTCTCTTTGGGGGGGTTCGGTCTCTCTGTGGGGGGGCTCGGTCTCTCTGTGGGGGGGTCGGTCTCTCTGTGGGGGGTTCGGTCTCTGTGGGGGGTTCGGTCTCTCTGTGGGGGGCTCGGTCTCTCTGTGGGGGATTCGGTCTCTCTGTGGGTGATTCGGTCTCTCCGTGGGGGGTTCGGTCTCTCCGTGGGGGGTTCGGTCTCTCCGTGGGGGGTTCGGTCTCTCTGTGGGGGGCTCGGTCTCTCTGTGGGGTGCTCGGTCTCTCTGTGGGGGGCTCGGTCTCTCTGTGGGGGTGTCGGTCTCTCTGTGGGGGATTCGGTCTCTCTCTGTGGGGGGCTCGGTCTCTCTGTGGGGGCGCTCGGTCTCTCTGTGGGGGGTTCGGTCTCTGTGGGGGGATTCGGTCTCTCTGGGGGGGGGCTCAGTCTCTGTGGGGGGCTCGGTCTCTCTATGGGGTGGTTCGGTCTCTCTGTGGGGGGGTTCGGTCTCTCTCTGTGGGGGGCTCGGTCCCTCTGTGGGGGGGTCGGTCTCTCTGTGGGGGGTTCGGTCTCTCTGGGGGGTTCGGTCTCTCTGGGGGGTTCGGTCTCTCTGTGGGGGGCTCGGTCTCTGGGGGGGTCGGTCTCTCTGCGGGGGGGTCGGTCTCTCTGCGGGGGGGTCGGTCTCTCTGCGGGGGGGTCGGTCTCTCTGTGGGGGGGTCGGTCTCTCTGTGGGGGGCTCGGTCTCTCTGTGGGGGCTCGGCCTCTCTGTGGGGGGGTTCGGTCTCTCTGTGGAGGATTCGGTCTCTCTCTGTGGGGGGTTCGGTCTCTGGGCGGTTCGGTCCCTCCGTGGGGGTCTCGGTCTCTCTGTGGGGGATTCGGTCTCTCTGTGGGGGGCTCGGTCTCTCTGTGGGGGGCTCGGTCTCTCTGTGGGGGGCTCGGTCTCTCTGTGGGGGGGTCGGTCTCTCTGTGGGGGGGCTCGGTCTCTCTGTGGGGGGCTCGGTCTCTCTGTGGGGGGGGTCGGTCTCTCTGTGGGGGGCTCGGTCTCTCTGTGGGGGGCTCGGCCTCTCTGTGGGGGGGTTCGGTCTCTCTGTGGAGGATTCGGTCTCTCGCTGTGGGGGGTTCGATCTCTGGGCGGTTCGGTCTCTCCGTGGGGGTCTCGGTCTCTCTGTGGGGGATTCGGTCTCTCTGTGGGGGGGCTCGGTCTCTCTGTGGGGGTTTCGGCCTCTCTGTGGGGGGCTCGGTCTCTCTGTGGGGCAGTCGGTCTCTCTGTGGGGGGGTCGGTCTCTCTGTGGGGGGGTCGGTCTCTCTGTGGGGGGCTCGGTCTCTCTGTGGGGGGCTCGGTCTCTCTGTGGGGGGTTCGGTCTCTCTGTGGGGGGTTCGGTCTCTCTGTGGAGGATTCGGTCTCTCTCTGTGGGGGGTTCGGTCTCTGTGGGGGGTTCGGTCTCTGTGGGGGGTTCGGTCTCTCCGTGGGGGGGCTCGGTCTCTCTGTGGGGGGGTTCGGTCTCTCTGTGGGGGATTCGGTCTCTCTCTGTGGGGGGTTCGGTCTCTGTGGGGGTTCGGTCTCTCTGTGGGGGGCTCGGACTCTCTGTGGGGGGGCTCGGTCTCTCTGTGGGGGATTCGGTCTCACTGTGGGGGGTTCGGTCTCTCTGTGGGGGAGTCGGTCTCTGTGGGGGATACGGTCTCTCTGTGGGGGGCTCGGTCTCTCTGTGGGGGCTCGGTCTCTCTGTGGGGGGCTCGGTCTCGCTGTGGGGGATTCGGTCTCTCTGTGGGGGGCTCGGTCTCTCTGTGGGGGGCTCGGTCTCTCTGTGGGGGGTTCGGTCTCTCTGTGGGTGATTCGGTCTCTCTGTGGGGTGCTCGGTCTCTCCGTGGGGGGCTCGGTCTCTCTGTGGGGGGCTCGGTCTCTCTGTGGGGGATTCGGTCTCTCTGTGGGGGGTTCGGTCTCTCTGTGGGGTGTTCGGTCACTCTGTGGGGGGTTCGGTCTCTCTGTGGGGGGTTCGGTCTCTCCGTGGGGGGCTCGGTCTCTCCGTGGGGGGTTCGGTCTCTCTGATGGGGGGATCGGTCTCTCTGTGGAGGGCTCGGTCTCTCTGTGGGGGGGTTCGGTCTCTCTGTGGGGGGGTCGGTCTCTCTGTGGGGGGGCTCGGTCTCTCTGTGGGGGGGTTCGGTCTCTCTGTGGGGGGGTTCGGTCTCTCTGTGGGGGGGCTCGGTCTCTCTGTGGGGGGGCTCGGTCTCTCCGTGGGGGGCTCGGTCTCTTTGTGGGGTGGTCGGACTCTCTGTGGGGGGCTCGGTCTCTCTGTGGGGGGTTCGGTCTCTCTGTGGGGGGTTCGGTCTCTCTGTGGGGGGTTCGGTCTCTCTGTGGGGGGTTCGGTCTCTCTGTGGGGGGGCTCGGTCTCTCTGTGGGGGGTTCGGTCTCTCTATGGGGGGGTCGGTCTCTCTGTGGGGGGGTTCGGTCTCTCTGTGGGGGGCTCGGTCTCTCTGTGGGGGGCTCGGTCGCTCTGTGGGGGGGCTCGGTTTCTCTGTGGGGGGTCGGTCTCTCTGTGGGGGGTTCGGTCTCTCTGTGGGGGATTCGGTCTCTCTGTGGGGGGCTCGGTCTCTCTGTGGGGGGGCTCAGTCTCTGTGTGGGGGGGTCGGTCTCTCTGTGGGGGATTCGGTCTCTCTGTGGGGGGCTCGGTCTCTCTGTGGGGGGCTCGGTCTCTCCGTGGGGGGGCTCGGTCTCTCCGTGGGGGGGTTCGGTCTCTGAGTTTAAGGTTGCTCTGTCACTGAGTGCGGTTCCCACTCCTGTCGTGTGTTTAATCACAGGTGACTGTTGATGAGGAGAGCTTCCTCGCCCACCCAACCCGGGACCGAGCGAAAATCCAGCACTCCCGCCGGCCGCCCACTCGCGGGCACCTGATGGCAGTGGTGAGTAGGTACCCCATCCCTCGACTTGATCAGTGCAGGCGGGGGCCGGGCACCGGCGGGCGCTGTCGGGGTGCAGTCAGGGCAATGACCCCTGCCCTGGGACCCCTCCAATAGGACCCCTCCCCTGGGACCCCTCCAATAGGACCCCTCCCCTGGGTCTCCACCCCTGTGACCCATCCCCTGAGACCCCTCCCCTGTGACCCCTCCCCTAGGACCCCTCCCCTAGGTCTCCTCCCCTGGGACCCCTCTCCTGGGACCACTCCCCTGTTACCCCTCCCCGGGACCCCTCCCCTGGGACCCCTCCCCTGTAACCCCTCTCCGGGACCCCTCCCCCGGGACCCCTCCCCTGGGACCCCTCTCCTGGGACCACTCCCCTGTTACCCCTCCCCGGGACCCCTCCCCTGGGACCCCTCCCCTGTAACCCCTCCCCGGGACCCCTCCCCTGTGACCCCTCCCCAGTGACCCCTCCCCTGGAAAGGGATCAGACCTTGCAGCGGAGCCCTCTAGCGTGCTTGGGAGGTTTGACTCCCTGGCGACTGAGAGATTTAACCCAAGGCCCGACTCCTAGAATCCCAGCGAGCCCGTGACCCCCGGAGTCCCATCGGCAATGCTGCCCTCCAGGACGTGAACGTAGTCTCGGACGCAGATAAAGTTGCTTCCTCAAGCTGATCAATCTTGGCTCGAGGCTGCCCTGACCCAACCCCAGACAGCGGGTCACCCCTGGCCTGCTCGAGGGGCTGAATCAGCTCCCGGCTGTCAGCCTCCACAAACCGTGGGAGAGGCTGGAAATGGGGGCCGGGGACCAAGCTGGGGAGCTGCCCCCGGGGCCTCAGTCGCTCCAGGTGCTGAGCAGCAAGATCCCAGGCTCCAGCCCTGCTCGAGTGCTGTGTCAGCTGCCCTTAGGGGCATTACAGTTAGCCTCAGGGCCGCTGGCGGGGTAGGGGCCCGATCGACCGGGGGTCCCTGCGCCCGATCACTCTCCAGTGACCTCCTGGTGGACCATGACCACATTAAGGAGAAGAGGAGAGGTTGTTGAAGGAAAGCGGAATGAAGGGACGATGGGAACCGGGCGGGCTGGTGTAATTAAGATGCTGCTCGTTGTGAAGGATCAAGAATGGCGCGTGTGGTCTGAACGACTTGTTACGAGTATTAAGTGTTTCTCTGGTGTCCGCAGGCCTCGACCTCCACGTCCGACGGCATGCTGACCCTCGACCTGATCCAGGAGGAGGATGCCACCCTGGAGGAGCAGGGGACCTGCACAGAGAGCTTCTGCCTGGATCTGGACCGGGGCGCCAACCAGCTGGAGGCCTTCGGCAAATCTCCGGACAGGGGAGACGCGGCGACGGAGCAGGAACGCCCCTCCCGGCGGGGCAGCCTGCGGAGGAGAGGGGACGGCCGGCCGAGGGAATCGGCCGCCTCGCTGGACCGGGAGGGGTCCTCCTCGCCCGAGGCCCCCAAGAAACTGTCCTTTGCGGAGCTGAACAAGTGCGCGTCGGAGGAGATCCTGTCGCGAGCGGGGTCCGCCCGCCGATCGGCGTTACGGAAAGGCCTGGCGGTCCTGCCGGGCGGCACGGAGCGGGAGCAGCTCCGGCGGGTCCGGGAACTCATTGCCCTGAAACTGGAGAGAACTCAGCAGCTGTTGCTGGATGCCGGCGGCCGGAAGAGGCAGAGCAGGGACCCTTCGGGGAAATCGGACGGCCAGAGCGCCCTGAGCGAGACGGAACGGCTCCTCGGCGAGGCTCTGTCCTACTGGAGCCAGGCCAAGCAGGTTCTGGAGGAGATAAAGGAACTGAGGGACCTCTGCAAGCAGTCGGAGGGCACGCAGCCCGAAGCGCCACTGACGTCGGGCGGCCAACCTCCGCGCAGGATGTGAACCGCGCCGACCTATAACCTTGTGTCTTGGTGATCCTCCCCCTCTTGTCCGGGCGGAAGTGCTTTAGTGAAGCAGGGGTCGCTCGGCTTCACTGCGAGCCGGACTTTGGGTTGGCCCCCCGCCCCATCGGCACGAGCCGCGGTGACGGGCGCACGCTCGCGAGTGAGGAAGCCCACGAGGCCACCTGGGCTCGTGTTGGGCACCTGCGGCGGGTCACGGGGACGCACGTCCTTCAAAGCAGCGTCTGTGCAAGGCGACTAATTCGGCTGCTTGTGTCGGGGGGTGGGGGGCGGGCGGAGGGGGAGGGCGGAGGGGTGGGTGGGCTGTTAAAGTGGACACTGGACGTCCGTGGGATTCTTAAAATGGCCGTGGAGATTAATCATCAAGGTCTTCAATCAATTTTAATCAGCCGTGACTTAAACCTCAGAACTCCAGCCCTCACCCCCAAGCCTACCCCATTCCACCCATGTCCTCGTCCCCTATCCTCCCCCCCGCAACCACCCACCACTGGCACCTGATCCCTCCCCGCCCGCCCTCCCGGCCTCACCTCTTACCCTGTCCCTCCTGCCTCCACCTATACCCTCATGGTCCCCCTCCCTGCCCCTCGGCCCCTCCCTGCCCCTCGACCCCCTCCCTGCCCCTCACCCCCTCCCTGCCCCTCGGCCCCTCCCTGCCCCTCACCCCCTCCCTGCCCCTCGGTCCGAATCCCACCCCACCTTCCCACACCCACCTCCCTTCGCCCCCTCCCTGCCCCCCCGCCCCTCTCCACAGGCGGGTCTTGTCCTGGTTTCCGTTGTCTTCGCGAGGATCTAATACGGGTGCCGAGTCCCCTCCAGGACAGAAACCGCGAGGGGGAACGGACGGGCATGTCCAAGTGTCAATATCGAGTTGTATAAATTCCGGGAGGGGGGAGGGAAGGGTTGAAATGAACTTGTTGTGATATTCTGAGCTTCGTAAAGGGGAGGGGGAGATATCGACTGACCGACTGTGTGGCAATGTAAGGTATGACTCCCGATTCTCGGACAAGGACGGGGTACGCTCATCTAATCAAGCACTGGATGTATCAGTTCCTCAGTGTAGGGGTTCGTGTGGCCCGAGTGTTTTATCCAATGCTTCTAACCCGCTCAGTGTTTTTAAAAGGTGCTATTGAGTCCCGTCAGATCTGTTACTGTCCAACTGTTTGTTCAGGCACAGCCTTATATTAACGTAAAGGAAGAGGCTACAGTCACAGTCTACCAAGGGTGCCGTGATGTTCTGTCGTGGTCTGCGGAACAACATTTAAACTCCGGGTGGAAAGAAGGGTCGGTTCTATTTTTCCTCGATTAGACTCTGGGTCCCCCAGCACTGGCAGATCCTGATCCACCGTTACTTCCGTTGATTTTTTTTTGAAGCTGTGATTTTAATACAATTAAATTAAAATCAGTAAAACTAAGCCTGTGTATCCTGCCTCTGCTTTATGCCCAATGTCTGGACCACCGATAATATATTACAAATCTTTTGTCTGCACACGCTTTTCCGTTAGAGGCTCTTACATCCACATTTCTAATGGGGAACTGCCTTTGTAAAACTGTCACGCTGCAGCGCCACCATTGGCAGGAGGGTGTCATTACAGTGTGACGTTTACATAGGCTGTAACCATAGAAATTTATAATGTGACTATAAAAACAAGGATCGAATACTTGACTAAAATAGGGACTGAATTACATCTGTGCACCCTGGGCCAATTATTCCCCACCCTCTAACCCTGCTTCACCTGACGACTACACTTGCCCTCCCTCCCCACGTGCAGCACAATGGCAGATCGACCACTAGTTATTCTGGACGGTTCAGGTTTTTTTTCTCTCGCTGGGGTTTAGACTCCATGAGCACCAGCAGCCCTTCAGCACCTCACCCAAGTGGCCTTTAACTTCTTTCTAAGGTGTCGGCCATGGTTCAGTGGTAGCACTCTCGTCTCTGAATCACAGATTGTGAGTTCAAGTCCCACTCCAGGGGCTTAAGCGCATATTCCAGGCCGACACTCCCAGTGCTAGTGCTGAGGGAGCGCCGCACTGTCAGAGGGGCAGTACTGAGGGAGCGCTGCACTGTCGGAGGGGCAGTACTGAGGGAGCACCGCACTGTCGGAGGGGCAGTACTGAGGGAGCGCTGCACTGTCGGAGGGGCAGTACTGAGGGAGCGCCGCACTGTCGGAGGGGCAGTACTGAGGGAGCGCCGCACTGTCGGAGGGGCAGTACTGAGGGAGCGCCGCACTGTCGGAGGGGCAGTACTGAGGGAGCGCCGCACTGTCGGAGGGGCAGTACTGAGGGAGCGCCGCACTGTCGGAGGGGCAGTACTGAGGGAGCGCCGCACTGTCGGAGGGGCAGTACTGAGGGAGCACCGCACTGTCGGAGGGGCAGTACTGAGGGAGCGCTGCACTGTCGGAGGGGCAGTACTGAGGGAGCGCCGCACTGTCGGATAGGCAGTACTGAGGGAGCGCTGCACTGTCGGAGGGGCAGTACTGAGGGAGCGCCGCACTGTCGGAGGGGCGGTACTGAGGGAGCGCCGCACTGTCGGAGGGGCGGTACTGAGGGAGCGCCACACTGTCGGACGGGCAGTACTGAGGGAGCGCCGCACTGTTGGAGGGGCAGTACTGAGGGAGCACCACACTGTCGGACAGGCAGTACTGAGGGAGCGCCGCACTGTCGGAGGGGCAGTACTGAGGGAGCGCCGCACTGTCAGAGGGGCAGTACTGAGGGAGCGCCGCACTGTCGGAGGGGCAGTACTGAGGGAGCGCCGCACTGTCAGAGGGGCAGTACTGAGGGAGCGCCGCACTGTCTGAGGGGCGGTACTGAGGGAGCGCCGCACTGTCTGAGGGGCGGTACTGAGGGAGCGCCGCACTGTCAGAGGGGCAGTACTGAGGGAGTGCTGCACTGTTGGAGGGGCAGTAGAGGGAGCGCCACACTGTCGGAGGGGCAGTACTGAGGGACGCTGCACTGTCGGAGGGGCGGTACTGAGGGAGCGCCACACTGTCGGAAGCTCCATCTTTTGGATGAGACGTTAAACCGAGGCCCCGTCTACTTTTGCAGGTGGATGTAAAAGATCCCACGGCTGCTATTTGGAAGAAGAGCAGGGGGAGTTCTCCCCGGTGTCCTGGGCCAAAAGTTATCCCTTAACCAACATTGCTAAATCAGATTATCCGGTCATTAACTAATTTTTGTTTGTGGGATCTTGCTGTGCCCACACTGGCTGCCGCGTTTCCTACATTACAACAGTGACTGCACTTCAGAAAGTTCTTCATTGGCTGCAAAGCGCTTTGGGACGTCCTGAGGTGGTGAAAACCACTTTTTTTAGTGATGTTAGTTGAGGGATTGATATTGGCCCCAGGACACCGGGGAGAACTCCCCGGCTCTGCTTCCAAATAGTGGCCGTGGGATCTTTTACATCCACCTGAGGGAGCAGACGGGGCCTCGGTTTAACTCATCCGCAGGGAGTGTTGGCCGGGATTTTGTGCTCCAGTCTCTGGAGCGGGGCTTTAAACCCACAACCTTGTGCCACAGAGGCGAGCGTCCTGCCCGCTGAACCACAGCTGTCACTTTATTTAAGTGAGTTTATTGAAGGTTTCTCTCTGGCAGAGGGTGATAGAAACATCGAAGATAGGAGCAGGAGTAGGCCATTCGGCCCCTCGAGCCTGCTCCGCCATTCAATGAGATCATGGCTGATCATCCAAACTCAGTACTCTGTCCCTGCCTTCTCCCCATATCCCTTTAGTCTTAAGAAATATATCCAACTCTTTTTTGAATATATTTAATGAACTGGCCTCCACCGCCCTCTGTGGCAGAGAATTCCACAGGTTCACCACTCTCTGGGTGAAGAAATTCCTCCTCATTTCAGTCCTAAATGGCTTATCCCTTATCCTTAGACTATGACCCCTGGTTCTGGACTCCCCGACCATCGGGAACATCCTTCCTGCATCTAGTCTGTCTAGTCCTGTTAGAATTTTATAGGTTTCGATGAGATCCCCTCTCAATCTTCTAAACTCTAGTGAGTACAAGCCCAATCGACACAATCTCTCCTCATACGTCATTCCTGCCATCCCAGGTATCAGCCTGGTGAATCTTCGCTGCACTCCTTCCATGGCAAGAACATCCTTCCTCAGGTAAGGCGACCAAAACTGCACACAATACTCAAGGTGTGGTCTCACCAAGGCCCTGTACAACTGCAGCAAGACATCCTTGTTCCTGTACTCAAACCCTCTTGCTATGAAGGCCAACATACCATTTGCCTTCTTAACCGCCTGCTGCACCTGCATGCTTACCTTCAGCGACTGGTGCACAAGGACACCCAGGTCTCTTTGCACTTCCCCTTCTCCCAATCTATTGCCATTCAAATAATAATCTGCCTTACACCTAACACCGGGGGCATCGTGAGATTGAAGGGTACGAGGCTAACTCCAGTGGGCATTGCTGTTTCCCGGGGCCAGGGAAAACCGCCAATGCTGGAAATACACACAGAGCCTGTCGGTGTCTGAGAGAGAGAGGGAAAGACAGGAAATAAATCCGGGAAGAGGGGAAAGGATGAAAGAATCGGCCAGATACTTCTGGGCAGCTGGATCCGAGGCCCAGCCTGACTGCAAACCGGACCCCCAGGAACAGGGGCAACCCTTTAAAACTCTCACCTCCCCCCCCTCCAAAAAACTGGAGAATAATCGTATCTGTCTTATATTTTTCTGTATTTTTCCCTCTCCCCAGCCTGTATTGTCTCAGTTCTTCTGCAGCTAGCTCAGTCACTGCAGTGCCCACAGTTACAGTCACTGAGTCATTCATTTATTTCCACCACCTCCCCTCTCCCAACCCCGCCACCGTCTGTCTGTTTGATGTCCGCCTCCCTCGCTCCGCCTCGCTTTGTACAATTCTGCTCCAATCACGGACCCCGGTCAGTGAAACACCAAATAAGGAGATGAGAGTGCGGCGATCAGTCAGATAGTCTGGCACTCTGGGGCCTTGCCTCCTCCTCACTGACAGGCAGAGACTTAACCCCGTGTGTCCCAGGCTGGCCCCAAACCAATCCCACACTCTGATACCAGAGGAAGAGGTTCATGTGGAGAGCAGCTATGGCTCAGCTCAGACCTGAGCACATAATCCAGGCCGACACTCCCAGTGCAGTACTGAGGGAGCGCCGCACTGTCGGAGGGGCGGTACTGAGGGAGCGCTGCACTGTCGGAGGGGCGGTACTGAGGGAGCGCCGCACTGTCGGAGGGGCGGTACTGAGGGAGGGCCGCACTGTCGAAGGGGCGGTACTGAGGGAGCGCCGCACTGTCGGAGGGGCGGTACCTGAGGGAGGGCTGCACTGTCGGAGGGGCGGTACTGAGGGAGCGCCGCACTGTCGGAGGGGCAGTACTGAGGGAGCGGCCGTACTGTCAGAGGGGCAGTACTGAGGGGTGCGCCGCACTGTCGGAGGGGCAGTACTGAGGGAGTGCTGCACTGTCGGAGGGGGCGGTACTGAGGGAGCGCCGCACTGTCGGAGGGGCAGTACTGAGGGAGCGGCGCACTGTCGGAGGGGCAGTACTGAGGGAGCGCCGCACTGTCAGAGGGGCAGTACTGAGGAAGCGCCGCACTGTCGGAGGGGCAGTATTGAGGGAGCGCTGCAGTGTCGGAAGGGGCAGTACTGAGGGAGCGCCGCACTGTCGGAGGGGCAGTACTGAGGGTGCGTCGCACTGTCGGAGGGGCAGTACTGAGGGAGCACCGCACTGTCGGAGGGGCGGTACTGAGGGAGCGCCGCATTGGTCGGAGGGGCGGTACTGAGGGAGCTCCGCACTGCCGGAGGGGCGGTACTGAGGGGAGCGCCGCACTATCGGAGGGGCAGTACTGAGGGAGCGCCACACTGTTGGAGGGGCAGTACTGAGGGAGTGCCGCACTGTCGGAGGGGCGGTACTGAGGGAGTGCCGCACTGTCGGAGGGGCGGTACTGAGGGGAGTGCCGCACTGTCGGAGGGGCAGTACTGAGGGAGCGCCGCACTGTCGGAGGGGCGGTACTGAGGGAGCGCCGCACTGTCGGAGGGGCGGTACTGAGGGAGCGCTGCACTGTCGGAGGGACGGTACTGAGGGAGCGCCGCACTGTCGGAGGGGCAGTACTGAGGGAGCGGCGCACCTGTCGGAGGGGCAGTACTGAGGGAGCGCCGCACTGTCAGAGGGGCAGTACTGAGGAAGCGCCGCACTGTCGGAGGGGCAGTATTGAGGGAGCGCTGCAGTGTCGGAGGGGCAGTACTGAGGGAGCGCCGCACTGTCGGAGGGGCAGTACTGAGGGTGCGTCGCAACTGTCGGAGGGGCAGTACTGAGGGTGCGTCGCACTGTCGGAGGGGCAGTACTGAGGGCGCGCCGCACTGTCGGAGGGGCAATACTGAGGGAGCACCGCACTGTCGGGAGGGGCGGTACTGAGGGAGCGCCGCATTGTCGGAGGGGCGGTACTGAGGGAGCTCCGCACTGCCGGAGGGGGCGGTACTGAGGGAGCGCCGCACTATCGGAGGGGCAGTACTGAGGGAGCGCCACACTGTTGGAGGGGCAGTACTGAGGGAGTGCCGCACTGTCGGAGGGGCGGTACTGAGGGAGTGCCGCACTGTCGGAGGGGCGGTACTGAGGGAGTGCCGCACTGTCGGAGGGGCAGTACTGAGGGAGCGCCGCACTGTCGGAGGGGGCGGTACTGAGGGAGCGCCGCACTGTCGGAGGGGCGGTACTGAGGGAGCGCTGCACTGTCGGAGGGACGGTACTGAGGGAGAGCCGCACTGTCGGAGGGGCGGTACTGAGGGAGAGCCGCACTGTCGGAGGGACGGTACTGAGGGAGAGCCGCACTGTCGGAGGGGCGGTTACTGAGAGGGAGAGCCGCACTGTCGGGAGGGACGGTACTGAGGGAGAGCTGCACTGTCGGAAGGGGCGGTACTGAGGGAGAGCCGCAATGTCGGAGGTGCCGTTTTTCGATGAGACGTTAAATCCTCACAGGTGGCTGTAAAAGATGCCATGACACTATTTCGAAGGCATCCTGGGGCCAATATTTATCTCACAAGTACCTCCCTCAGTCTTCTGTTTTACCCAAAATCTTTGAATCCCTAACTTGCCATCATCTACCCTCTATTCCCTGATTTATCTCGTCTCTTCTACCCTTTACGGCCTGGGAGTAGTCCTGAGATGTGGGCCTGGCATTTTCGAAAGGCTGGGCCTGAAACGCAGTGCACACCTTGACCAGCAGATGGCAACAGAAACCACTGCCTGAAATGACGAAACAGGAAAACATTAAAAATAAAAGAAAAGTTGTGACGCGCTTTGGGCGACCTGCCGTGGTGAAAGGGCGCAGTAGAAATCTGCGTCTATTTGTTCCTTTGGGCCAATCATGCTGTTGAAAGTCTAGTGGATTGCCCACGGCAGTCGGTGACGCAGCGACGGTGCTCTGAGATAGGCTCGCTCCACAGAGCCACCTAGTGGCCAGAGGCTGCAGCTACACGTGACAGTTGACATTGCAAAATTGAGTGGGAAATGTTGACGCTGCCGTGCAGCCATTTCAAATGCACCCCAAGATCCTGGGAGAGCAGAGGCTGCCATCATTCGGAGTGCAGTTTTCACCCCGCTCGCTGGAGGTTCTTGTAAGACGTCCTTTCCCCAC
>NW_028225185.1:1899815-1979704 GCF_052327205.1 Somniosus microcephalus
GACCTTTTGTGCTCATCGAGGTGATAGATAGAAGTGGGAAATACAACACTCGTTACAGGCGGCCAGAGTCAGCATCAAACACTCCCAGGGCAGGTACAGCACGGGTTAGATACAGAGTAAAGCTCCCTCTACACTGTCCCATCAAACACTCCCAGGGCAGGTACAGCAGGGGTTAGATACAGAGTAAAGCTCCCTCTACACTGTCCCATCAAACACTCCCAGGGCAGGTACAGCACGGGTTAGATACAGAGTAAAGCTCCCTCTACACCGTCCCATCAAACACTCCCAGGGCAGGTACAGCACGAGTCAGATACAGAGTAAAGCTCCCTCTACACTGTCCCATCAAACACTCCCAGGGCAGGTACAGCACGGGTTAGATACAGAGTAAAGCTCCCTCTACACTGTGCCATCAAACACTCCCAGGGCAGGTACAGCAGGGGTTAGATACAGAGTAAAGCTCCCTCTACACTGTCCCATCAAACACTCCCAGGGCAGGTACAGCACGGGTTAGATACAGAGTAAAGCTCCCTCTACACCGTCCCATCAAACACTCCCAGGGCAGGTACAGCACGAGTCAGATACAGAGTAAAGCTCCCTCTACACTGTCCCATCAAACACTCCCAGGGCAGGTACAGCACGGGTTAGATACAGAGTAAAGCTCCCTCTACACTGTGCCATCAAACACTCCCAGGGCAGGTACAGCACGGGTTAGATACAGAGTAAAGCTCCCTCTACACTGTGCCATCAAACACTCCCAGGGCAGGTACAGCAGGGGTTAGATACAGAGTAAAGCTCCCTCTACACTGTCCCATCAAACACTCCCAGGGCAGGTACAGCACGGGTTAGATACAGAGTAAAGCTCCCTCTACACCGTCCCATCAAACACTCCCAGGGCAGGTACAGCACGAGTCAGATACAGAGTAAAGCTCCCTCTACACCGTCCCATCAAACACTCCCAGGGCAGGTACAGCACGGGTTAGATACAGAGTAAAGCTCCCTCTACACTGTCCCATCAAACACTCCCAGGGCAGGTACAGCACGGGTTAGATACAGAGTAAAGCTCCCTCTACACTGGCCCATCAAACACTCCCAGGGCAGGTACAGCACGGGTTAGATACAGAGTAAAGCCCCCTCTACACTGTCCCCATCAAACACTCCCAGGGCAGGTACAGCACGGGTTAGATACAGAGTAAAGCTCTGTAATGAAATCTGTTTGTCTTGATCCTGTATTCGTTTTGCACTCATGTATATCACCCTCCCCCACTGTGTATAGTTTCACTTCCTCTTTCCCGACTAACCTGGGAGGTTCCAGGTCTTGGCTCTTGGCTCCGCCCCTGACTTCTCTTACATAAAGATCCCAGGATCTGTATGACTCATTCCTGTGAACCAGTCGGCGTGTTCAGATGTTAGCTCTGATCTTAGTGATTAAAAGCCAACTTGTTTAAGTCTATAACTTCTAGTTTTGTGGTTATTGAAGGCCCATCAATTTTAATCACTAAAGAATACTAGGATGGATCGACTCCTAAAACCAGAGCGTCTGGACTTGGATCCACATTCTGCTGAAGCATCAAATCAATTTGGACACTGGCTCAAATGCTTCGAACTCTTCGCAGGGGCCGCATCCGCTAGCGAGGTAGATAAACTGAGTCTACTGACTACTCGCGTAAGTCATCGGATTTATTCGTTCATCCGGGACGCCACCTCTTACACGGAGGCCATCACTATCCTGAAGGCCCAATACCAGAGGTAGGTAAATGAAGTGTACGCCAGACATCTGCTGGCTACACGCAGGCAGCGACCAGAGGAATCAATGGACGATTTCTTACAGGGCCTAAAGGACCTGGTCCGGGACTGTAACTGCAAGGCTGTGACGGCCAACGCGTACTCTGACGAATTGGTCCGCGATTCCTTCATCACGGGCCTCAAATCGAATTATATCTGGCAGAGACTGCTGGAGAAGGAGGTCCTGGACTTAAAAAAGGCAGTGGCCACTGCGCGATCGCTGGACGTGGCCCAGAGAAACTCTGACTCTTATTCTTCCGGCCATGCGGCCCTCACCGCCTCGTGCGCGCCGAGGGGGCCGCCATCTTGCAATCAGCCATCTTCCCCATCCAGGTCTCAGACCAGCTCTACGCCGCCGGAGTCCCCACACAGAAGTTCACCCAGGAGTCCTACTACAGCGGCAATGTCTCGAGGCCCGAAATGCTACTTCTGCGGCCAGGCCAAGCACCCCAGACAACGATGCCCAGCGAAGGACGCTACATGCTTCAAATGTAAGAAAAAGGGGCATTTTAGCAAAGTCTGCAGGGGGAATCCGATTTCCAACTCCGTCACCGCCTCGTACGTGCTGTGCGGGCCGCCATCTTTTCCCGACTCAACGGCCGCCCAGGGCCCAACAGTGGCTTCGATCACGGTGGATCAATCCAGGCCACACCCGTTGACAAAATCCATGATGGACATACAGGTAAACGGGAATTTAACGAAATGTTTAATTGACTGTGGGAGTACCGAGAGTTTTATCCACCCTAGCCTGGTATGGCGGCACTCATTAACGGTAACCCCTACACGGAGCAGAATTGCTATGGCTGCTAAGCCCCACACTTCGGACATTTTGGGCTGTGTGGTAACACTGACTGTAAAAGGCACGGACTACAAGGATTTTAAACTCCTCGTGATGCCAGAACTCTGTGTTAATGTAATCTTGGGCCTGGACTTCCAGTGCCACCACGAAAGTGTCACGCTAGCATATGGCGGGTCCCAGCCGCCACTCACAGTCTGTGGCCTATCAACCTTAAAAATCAGCCAGCCCTCTTTATTCGCTAATCTCGCTCCGAACTGTAGGCCCATAGCGACCAAAAGTAGACGGTACAGTCTGGAAGACAGACACTTTATCAAGGCGGAAGTGGACAGACTCCTGCGGGAAGGCATTATTGAAGGCAGTACCAGCCCGTGGCGTGCCCAAGTAGTCATAGTTAAAAATAGCGAAAAGAAACGGATGGTAATTGACTACAGCCAGACTGTTAATATTTATACCCAGCTGGACGCCTACCCTTTACCCCGCATATCAGAAATGGTCAACCAGATTGCGCAATACCGAGTCTTCTCGACTATCGACCTCAAATCCGCGTATCACCAGCTCCCCATTAGAACGGAGGACCGCCCATACACCGCCTTCGAGGCGAACGGGCGCCTCTACCATTTTCTCAGAGTGCCCTTCGGGGTAACAAATGGGGTCTCGGTCTTCCAACGTGAGATGGGCCGCATGGTTGACGAGAATAAACTACAAGCTACCTACCCCTATCTGGACAATGTCACTATCTGCGGGCACAACCAGCAAGACCACGATCTAAATCCTGCGAGATTTTTAAAAACTGCCCTAAAGCTGAATCTAGCCTACAACGAAGACAAATGTGTCTTCAACACAACCCGTCTCTGTATCCTCGGCTGTGTGGTGGAAGATGGGGTAATTGGACCGGACCCTGACCGATTACGCCCCCTAAAGGAATTGCCCCTGCCACACAATCCCAAAGCTTTAAAAAGGTGCCTGGGATTTTTTTCGTATTATGCCCAATGGGTGCCCAATTACTCTGATAAGGCCCAACCCCTCATTAAATCGACGTCCTTCCCACTATCAGCTGAAGCTCGGGAGGCTTTCACCAGTATTAAACAGGACATTGAAAGGGCTGCAGTGTGTGCAGTGGACGAATGCATTCCCTTTCAAGTCGAAAGCGATGCGTCAGACTTTGCCTTAGCTGCGACCCTCAATCAGGCTGGGAGACCTGTGGCCTTCTTCTCCCGAACCCTTCAGGGACCTGAAATCAGGCACTCTTCTGTCGAGAAGGAGGCACAGGCTATAGTGGAGGCAGTGCGGCACTGGAGACACTACCTAGCCGGCAAACGTTTCACCCTGCTCACCGACCAGCGGTCGGTGGCTTTCATGTTTAATAACAAAGGGGGAAAATCAAGAATGGCAAAATACTCAGGTGGAGGATCGAACTATCCACGTTCGACTATGATATTATGTACAGGCCGGGAGCCCTTAATGAACCCCGAGACGCCCTATCGCGGGGAATGTGTGCCAGCATTCATACGGACAAATGACAGGGTCTCCACAACGACCTCTGTCACCCAGGGGTCACCCGACTATACCATTTTATAAAGTCCCGCAATCTGCCCCACTCCATCGAGGAGGTCAGGGTAATGACCAGAGCCTGCCACATCTGTGCGGAATGCAAGCCTCGTTTCTACAGGCCTGACCGTGCACACCTTGTCAAAGCCACACGGCCATTCGAGCGCCTAAGTCTGGACTTCAAGGGACCCCTTCCCTCTGCCGACCGTAACGTATACTTCCTCAATATCATTGATGAATATTCCCGCTTCCCCTTCGCCATTCCCTGCCCAGACATGACCAGTGCCATCAAGTGTCTCTGTAATCTATTCTGCATGTTTGGCATGCCGAACTACATACACAGCGATAGGGGGACGTCATTCATGAGTGACGAGCTGCGCCAGTTCTTGCTCTCGAAGGGGATAGCCACTAGCAGAACCACTAGCTACAACCCCCGGGGTAATGGGCAAGTGGAAAGGGAGAATGCTACTGTTTGGAAGGCTGTCACGTTAGCCTTAAAGTCAAAAGGCCTTCCGACCTCCCGCTGGCAGGAAGTCCTCCCAGACGTGCTCCACTCCATAAGGTCTCTGTTATGTACTGCCACTAACGCTACCCCTCACGAAAAGATGTTCGTTTTCCCCCAGAAATCCACCTCGGGCATATCTCTACCCGCGTGGCTGACGTCTCCGGGGACAGTACTATTGCGGAAGCACGTGAGAGGCCATAATACGGACCCCCTTGTGGAAAAGGTACAGCTCCTCCATGCAAACCCTCAGTACGCCTATATCGAATACTCTGACGGGCGAGAGGACACTGTTTCCATAAAAGACCTCACTCCCTCGGGGAGCGGGGAGAACGATGGGAGACTACCCGATGAAGACCGACACTACAAAGAGACAGGACGCCCAGAGGCATCAATACCCAACTTTAACCCGGAGGACACTGCAGATAACCTGGAAGACACTGCGGAGGCCCGGACAGCGGAGGAACCAGAATCCACTCCCTTAGAGGCACCCCAACCGGCTTTGCGCCGATCACTGAGAACTGCAAAACCTCCTGACAGACTCACTTATATCAACTTTTAAGAAACATCACCCCGATGGACTAAATCTATAGAAGGGGTGAATGTAATGAAATCTGTTTGTCTTGATCCTGTATTCGTTTTGCACTCATGTATATTACCCTCCCCCACTGTGTATAGTTTCACTTCCTCTTTCCCGACTAACCTGGGAGGTTCCAGGTCTTGGCTCTTGGCTCCGCCCCTGACTTCTCTTACATAAAGATCCCAGGATCTGTATGACTCATTCCTGTGAACCAGTCGGCGTGTTCAGATGTTAGCTCTGATCTTAGTGATTAATAGCCAACTTGTTTAAGTCTATAACTTCTAGTTTTGTGGTTATTGAAGGCCCATCAAGCTCCCTCTACACTGTCCCATCAAACACTCCCAGGGCAGGAACAGCACGGGGTTAGATACAAAGTAAAGCTCCCTCTACACTGTCCCATCAAACACACCCAGGGCAGGTACAGCACGGGTTAGATGCAGAGTAACACTCCCTCTACACTGTCCCATCAAACACTCCCAGGGCAAGTACAGCACGGGTTAGATACAGAGCTAGGACCAACCTAAAAAAGGGTATCAGGACTGCCAAATGGAAACAGACACTGCGGATAGAGGATCACTTCCGCAACAACTCGGACCCCCGGCGCATGTGGCAAGGCATCCAGGCCATCACTGACTACAAGGGCAAAAACACCAGTCCCCCGGTCAGCGACGCCTCCCTTCCGGAGGAGCTTAACAACTTCTACGCTCGCTTCGACAGGGCCACAAGGAGCCGGCTACCAAAGCCTTGCCACCCCCGGAAGACCAGGTGCTCACTCTGTCGACCTCCGACGTAAGGGGCGCTTTACGCAGAGTGAACACACGAAAGGCTACTGGACCGGATAGCATCCCTGGACGGGTACTCAAGGAATGTGCTGATCAGCTGGCTGATGTCTTCACCGCCATCTTCAGCCTGTCATTGGCCCAGGCAGTAGTCCCTACATGCTTCAAGACCGCCACCATCATTCCTGTGCCTAAACAAGCGGCTGTGACGTGTCTGAACGACTATCGACCTGTCGCACTCACACCCATCATAATGAAGTGTTTTGAGAGACTGGTCTTAGCCCACATCAAAGCCAGTGTTCCTGCCTCCCTTGACCAACACCAGTTTGCCTATCGGGCAAACAGATCAACGGAGGATGCAATCACTACTGCTCTACACTCGGCACTGAATCACCTAGATGGTAAGGAGACCTACATCAGAATGTTGTTTATAGACTACAGCTCAGCATTCAACACTATCGTCCCCAACAAGCCGGCCACCAAACTCCAAACTCTTGGCCTGAACACTTCCCTCTGCAACTGGACCCTGGACTTCCTAACAAACAGACCCCAGTCTGTCAAATTAGGCAACCACACCTCCCCCCCCCCGACCCTGAACACGGGGGCCCCACAAGGATGTGTGCTGAGCCCCCTCCTCTACTCCCTCTTCACCCACGACTGTGTGGCTGTTAATGGTTCCAACACCATCATCAAGTTTGCAGATGACACCACGGTAGTAGGCCAGATCACCAACAACGATGAGTCAGCCTACAGGGAGGAGGTCCAGCATCTCGTGAAGTGGTGCGCCGACAACAACCTGGCCCTTAACACCAAGAAAACAAAGGAAATAATCGTGGGCTTCAGGAAGTCCAAAGGCGGAAGTCACACCCCCATCCACATCAATGGGGCGGAGGTGGAAAGGGTGGCCAGCTTTAAGTTCCTCGGAGTCCACATCACGGAAGACCTCTCCTGGTCCCTCAACACCTCCTCTCTGGTGAAGAAGGCCCAGCAGCGCCTATATTTCTTGAGGAGGCTGAAGGGATGTAATCTGTCACCCCCGATCCTCTCTAACTTCTACCGCTGCACTATAGAGAGCATCCTGACAAACTGTATCACGGTATGGTACGGCAGCTGTAGCTCCCATGACCGGAAAGCCCTGCAGCGGGTAGTCAAAACTGCCCAACGCATTACCGACCATAGAACATATATATCAGAAACGCTGCCTATGGAGGGCACGGTCCATCATCAAAGACCCTACCCACCCCAGCCACAGTCTGTTCGCCCTCCTACCATCTGGAAGACGCTACAGATGCACTCGCACCCGTACGACCAGATTTAGGAACAGCTTCTTTCCCAGGGCTGTCATCCTACTGAACTCCACAAATAAACACTAAAGCCTGCACATCTGCCGATGCACTTTATTATGGTCATATTTATGCTAATATATATGTACAAATGTATGTTGAAATGTTTAAGTGTCCTAATCCAAATTGTACACTCTCGGGAGCTGCAAGCCTACATTTCGTTGTACTGCACTTGTGCACTAACAATGACAATAAAAGTTGATTTGATTAAAGCTCCCTCTACACTGTCCCATCAAACACTCCCAGGGCAGGTACAACATGGGTTAGATACAGAGTAAAGCTCCCTCTACACTGTCCCATCAAACGCTCCCAGGGCAGGTACAGCACGGGGTTAGATACAGAGTAAAGCTCCCTCTACACTGTCCCATCAAACACTCCCAGGGCAGGTACAGCATGGGTTAGATACAGAGTAAAGCTCCCTCTACACTGTCCCATCAAACACTCCCAGGGCAGGTACAACACGGGTTAGATACAGAGTAAAGCTCCCTCTACACTGTCCCCATCAAACACTCCCAGGGCAGGTACAGCACGGGTTAGATACAGAGTAAAGCTCCCTCTACACTGTCCCCATCAAACACTCCCAGGGTAGGTGTTGTATCCGTGTGTTAATGGAGACACGGAATGCAGGAGTTGGTTTAACAGGTGTTTACTGAACAAAGTCTGGAGGTGAACTAAAACATACAAGACACTATACAGGCTTATATAGCCCGAGTGGCCACTACCGGCATTACAGTACACAGGGGCTCTTAAAGGCACATACACCACAATTCCTCCCCTTTTAGACAACCAGTACATAACATTTTAAGTAATCATTAATTAACATGTTTACAAGAACAATAATCTACACATTTGCTGCAGTTAATCAATTATAAGTCAGTCTCTCTGGAGGCTTCCTGACTCGGTCCGGATAACGCCTCGGTGGTGTAGTAGTTTTCGGTGGTGTAGTAGGTTCTTTTGGCAAGGTCGATTCGGCTTGAATGCCAGTGTCGGGTTCATCTGGTTCCAGTATCACCGGATCGGAGGTAGATACTATGGGTATCTCTGCTTCATCATTAGGCGTATAGAGTTGTGGTGTAGGTTATCCCTTTTCGGATGACTCTATGATCTGGTCAGCATGGCGCCTTATTATCCTTTCTCCAATGTCCACGGTATACATCAGCGGTCCTAGTCGTGTGCAAATAGTTCCAGGCTGCCATTTCTCGGTACGGTAGTCCCGGGCCAAAACTTGTTGACCTATCTGGAAGGTTCTAGTTGGCCTTTCATTCATGCCTTGAAATTGCCGGTTCTCTACGTCCCTTCTGATGTTTGGCTTGATCAAATCCAGCCGGCATCTTAGTCTTCTATTGAAAAACATCAAGGCGGGACTTTGGTTTGTAACCACGTGTTGCATTCCTGTATGCAAACAAGAAGTTATCTACTTTATGCTGTAGATTTATGTCTTCATTACCCATGGCCTTTATGGCCTTCTTGAAGGTCTGGACAAACCTTTCAGCCAATCCATTGGTGGCGGGATGGTATGGGGCGGACGTGTAGTGCTTAACCCCATTGTTTTTTTAAGAACTTCCTGAATTCTTCGGACACAAATTGTGGTCCATTATCAGAACAGATCTGTTCAGGCAGCCCATTCCTGGCAAATATGGTCCTTAATACTGTGATGGTTTTTTCCGTGGTGGTGGAGGACATCTTTATTACCTCCGGCCATTTGGAGTGTGCATCAACCGCGATTAAGAACATTGAGTCCATAAATGGACCAGCAAAGTCGATGCGTACCCTTTGCCATGGAGATGAGGGCCACTCCCATGGATGTAGAGGGGCTTGTGGTGGGGCGTTTTGGACCTTCTGGCATCCTAGACAGCCCTTGGTAATTTCTTCGATGTCTCCATCGATACCTGGCCACCACACAAACGCTCTGGCTAGGTTCTTCATTTTCACTCCACCCAGATGCCCCTCGTGAAGCTCCTTTAGTACTTTATCCTGGAGTTTGGGTGGAATCACCACTCTGGATCCACACATCAAGGTTCCTCGGCACACTGACAGCTGTTCTCTTCTTTGCGAGAATGCTGGCAACAGTGGTTCGCCATGTGCTGGCCATCCCTTCACCGTTAAATCGTAGACTCGAGAAAGAGTCGGGTCATTTCTCGTTTCCTTTTCAATGGTAGAATTTGTTACTGGTAGACATTCCACTATGGTTGAGTGAGAACATCTCCACTGGGTCCACTGTAGGTGCCTCTTCTACCGTTGGCAACGGTAGACGCGATAAACCGTCAGTATTTCCATGCTGTTTTGATCCTTTGTATTCTATGTCATATTGGTGTGCCCCTAGGAAAAGGGACCACCTCTGTAGCCTTTGCGCTGTCATAATGGGAACGCCCTTTTTAGGGTTCAATATGGAGACGAGGGGTTGATGGTCAGTCAACAAGGTAAATTTTTGTCCGTGTAGGTAATGGTTGAATTTCTTCACTCCCCATACCAGGCTGAGTGCTTCCCTGTCGATCTGGGCATAGTTACGCTCAGCTGAGTTCAATGAGCGTGACGCAAAAGCTATCGGCCGCTCCAAGCCATCAGGGAATCTATGCGATAATACCGCTCCTACGCCGTAAGGGGATGCATCGCACGCCAGTCTGATTGGCAGTGATGGGTTGTAATGAGCCAAAACTTCCTTGGACGTGATCAAGCCTTTGCATTTATGGAAGGCACGTTTACAGTCTTCGCTCCATTTCCAAATTACTCCCGTTTGTAGCAGTTCGTTAAGAGGGTGCAGAACAGTTGACAAGTTCAGTAAAAATTTATGATAGTAATTTATCAATCCCAGGAACGACCTTAATTGTGATACATTTTCAGGTGCTGGGGCTTTTATGACCGCTTCAATTTTTTCAGGTGACTTATGCAACCCTTCTTCGTTAATTATGTGGCCACAATATATTTGTTTCTGGAAAAATTCGCACTTGGGGCGATTTGCTCGTAGGCCCCGTTCTCTCAGCCTAGTGAGCACCTGCTCCAAATTGGCAAGGTGCTCGTTGTCGTTTTCTCCTGTTACAAGGATGTCGTCTAGGTAGCATTGAGTCCCTGGAATCCCTTGCAGGACTTGCTCCATAGCTCTTTGCCAGATAGCTGGAGCTGATGCTACTCCGAAAACCAGTCGATTGTACTGGTACAGGCCTTTGTGTGTGTTTATCGTGAGATACTTTTTAGAGGCCTCCTCAACCTCCATCTGTAGATATGCCTGTGCCAAGTCAATTTTGGTGAAACGTTTCCCTCCGGATAGTGAGGCGAAAATATCTTCTATCCTTGGAAGAGGATACTGTACCGTGTGAAGGACCGGGTTTACAGTCACCTTGAAGTCCCCACAGATGCAAATTTTTCTCGGTTCTTCAGATTTATCATTATTCAACGTTTTCTTCATGACCGGGACGATGGGTGTTGCCCACTCGCTCCAATCTATCTTGGATAACACGCCCGCCTTTTCCAAATTCTCCAGCTCTGCCTCAACTGCTGGACGAATTGCGTATGGCACCGGCCTTGCCTTAAAAAACTTGGGAGTTGCCGCATCTTCCACTTTTATTGAGGCGGTGACGCCTTTCAAGGTTCCTAGTTCCTGTTGAAATACTTTGGCGTTGGCCAAGATGTCTTTTAATCGTTCAGGTATGACGTCCTCATCATTTTTTTTCTTACTGGTCACCGTCAGTGCCTGAATGGAGTGCCAGTCTAAACGTATTTTCCTGATCCATTCACATCCCAACAACGGTGGACCACCATCTTGCAGAACGTATAAATACAACTTCTGTATTTCCTTGCCGTTGAAAACAACAGGCACCCTTATTTTCCCTCTGGGGTATACTTTCTGCCCCGTATATGTTTTCAAGATAATGGATGTGTCTTTCAAAGGTATATGCGGAAATAGCCGCTCGTAATCCCGTCGACTTATGACGGTCAGAGCTGATCCTGTATCTCGCTCCATTTTAACTGGGGACCCCGCTATCGTGAGGGTAACCCAAATGGTCTGGTAATCTTCTTTGGCAATTACATTATGTAATTTGAGACAACTTAGTCTCTTGTTTCCGGAGTCGCTATCGCTCTTCTGGTCTTCGGAGCTACTGTCCGTCATCATTTGTACCTTTCTGTACTTTTCCTTATTGATTTTTTTTCTGTCAGTGGATTTTTTGTTTCCAGATCGGCATACACGTGCAATGTGTCCCATCTTTCCGCATTGCCTGCATGCTTTGTCCTTGAACCAGCAGTCCCTCTGGTCATGGGTGGATCTGCCGCAGCGATAACATCTCTCGAAACCCTGTGTCATTTCATGGGTGCCGAAGTCCTGTGGCTTTTGTTGTATCTCTGCAGCTCCTCTTGCTGCTGCTTCGTATGATACAGCCACACTGAAAGCCTTGTCCAGTGTTAAATCTTTCTCAGAAAGTAGCCTTTTCTGTGTTCCTTCATTTAGGAGAACGCAGACGAATTTGTCTCGAACAGAATCTGCCAGTCCTGCCCCGAATTGGCAGTGCTTTGACAGCTTCCTTAATTCGGTGAGGTAATCAGCGTTATTTTCATTCTTGTGCTGATTCCTCCTGAAGAATTTGAATCGTTCCGCTATCAGCAGTGGTGTTGGGTTTAAGTGCTCCTGTAGGGTATCAACAATCTCCTTAAAATTCTTGTCCATCGGTTTGGCTGGAGTGATTAAGTTTCTTAACAGCCCGTATGTCCTTGCGCCCATTAGATTTAGAAGTACCGATGCCTTTTTATCATCCTCTATTTCATTCGCTGTGCAATATACCTCCACTCTTTCCACATGTGGTCCAATCCTCTACATCACTATCGAAAGCAGTAATATTGCCAGTCTTAGGCATCCTGAAAAAATAAATGGTGCCTCCCGCGCTTTCCTTTCTTCCCTGCCGAGAAAAAATGGCACCTCCCGCGCTTTCCCGCCGCTGCCGACAACGCTGTTCTCCGCGGTTTTTATTTATACAGATATTTTTAATAGTTGGAGACTCGTTCCCGCCGGACTCTCTGGGACTTTTCCCTCCCTCTGCTTGGTCCGAACGCCGACCTGCTTTGCAGCGCTGGCCGTCTCCCGAGTGCTCCACCCTCCGTCTCTGTTTGCCTCCGCCTTCGCTGCTCAGCCCTGCTGCAGAGCCAGCCGATCGAGCCCCAGCCCGCCGCCCAGGAAGGATTATTGCAGTACCTGCCACCAGCCCGGCTAGCTGGTGAAACCACAGTTTTTTCTTTTTTTTTTTTTTCTTCGACCTTCGTCTCAGGAATCGATCTCCTCGAGGTGCTGCCGAATTGCAGGTAAGTCCGTTTCCAATTCGTCGCCACTGTTGTATCCGTGTGTTAATGGAGACACGGAATGCAGGAGTTGGTTTAACAGGTGTTTACTGAACAAAGTCTGGAGGTGAACTAAAAGATACAAGACACTATACAGGCTTATATAGCCCGAGTGGCCACTACCGGCATTACAGTACACAGGGGCTCTTAAAGGCACATACACCACAGTAGGTACAGCATGGGTTAGATACAGAGTAAAGCTCCCTTTACACTGTCCCATCAAACACTCCCAGGGTAGGTACAGCATGGGTTAGATACAGAGTAAAGCTCCCTCTACATTGTCCCATCAAACACTCCCAGGGCAGGTACAGCACGGGTTAGATACAGAGTAAAGCTCCCTCTACACTGTCCCATCAAACACTCCCAGGGCAGGTACAGCACGGGTTAGATACAGAGTAAAGCTCCCTCTACACTCTCCCATCAAATACTCCCAGGGCAGGTACAGCACGGGTTAGATACAGAGTAAAGCTCCCTTTACACTGTCCCATCAAACACTCCCAGGGCAGGTACAGCACGGGTTAGTTACAGAGTAAAGCTCCCTTTACACTGTCCCATCAAACACTCCCAGGGTAGGTACAGCACGGCTTAGATACAGAGTAAAGCTCCCTCTACATTGTCCCATCAAACACTCGATGTGCTTATGATGTAGACTCTGTAACTGACCCGACTGTACCAGTGAGGGATTTTACATTTCGCACGTGAGCCATCCTGTGGCTGTTGTTCAGAGTGCGTTCGGTGTGCGGATCCCAGGTGGGCTCTGAGTGGGGCCATGGTTTACCACCAGTCACTGCCACAGTGGGCCCAACGATGAGAGAATTCAGTCCGATTCGGACTGCAACAGAAGCTTCTTTCATGGTAAGCAGAGTCCCCTTCGAGCGTGAGTCAATGAAGTGGAATTTGTTCAGACAGGTGCGCCGTGCAATCTTCACCCACTGTTCCCACCATCACTGTAATGCTACTCCGGACAGAACTGTCTCCATCCCCCCTCCACCGGTGACCATTCTCACACACACGCGACACACCAATTGGCTGCATCACCTTGACGCTCTCTGCAAGCCTCTTGGCCATGTCCGAGGATAGCTGGTAACGGATCATGGGGCATTTCTTCAGCGACAGGAGCACCGCAGTCAGCCCCTGGGTGGCTCTTGCCAAAAGTGCAGGGTTCCAGTTCCGGGCCTGGTGATAAGGAGACACGGCATTAACCCCTTCACATCCACAATCACATCATCAGCAAATAAACAGACAGGCATGAGAAAACATCAAACTGGTGTCCATGTCAATGGGGACTTAACTATTGTACCTATCATTAACATCAAACACTCCCAGGGCAGGTACAGCACGGGTTAGATACAGAGTAAAGCTCCCTCTACACTGTCCCATCAAACACTCCCAGGGCAGGTACAGCACGGGTTAGATACAGAGTAAAGCTCCCTCTACACTGTCCCATCAAACACTCCCAGGGCAGGTACAGCACGGGTTAGATACAGAGTAAAGCTCCCTCTACACTGTCCCATCAAACACTCCCATGGCAGGTACAGCACGGGTTAGATACAGAGTAAAGCTCCCTCTACACTGTCCCATCAAACACTCCCAGGGCAGGTACAGCACGGGTTAGATACAGAGTAAAGCTCCCTCTACACTGTCCCATCAAACACTCCCAGGGCAGGTCCAGCATGGGTAAGATACAGAGTAAAGCTCCCTCTACACTGTCCCATCAAACACTCCCAGGGCAGGTACAGCACGGGTTAGATACAGAGTAAAACTCCCTCTACACTGTCCCATCAAACACTCCCAGGGCAGGTACAGCATGGGTTAGATGCAGAGTAAAGCTCCCTCCACACTGTCCCATCAAACACTCCCAGGGCAGCTACAGCACGGGTTAGATACAGAGTAAAGCTCCCTCTACACTTTCCCCATCAAACACTCCTGGGGCAGGTCCAGCATGGGTTAGATACAGAGTAAAGCTCCCTCCACACTGTCCCATCAAACACTCCCAGGGCAGCTACAGCACGGGTTAGATACAAAGTAAAGCTCCCTCTACACTTTCCCCATCAAACACTCCTGGGGCAGGACCAGCATGGGTTAGATACAGAGTAAAGCTCCCTCTACACTGTCCCATCAAACACTCCCAGGGCAGGTACAGCACGGGTTAGATACAGAGTAAAGCTCCCTTTACACTGTCCCGTCAAACACTCTCGAGTCCTCACTCTGGTTGGACACTGCTGCTTTCAGTCTCGAGGGAGGCTCAATGTTTGAGGTGTTCAGCTCCCCTCCCTTCTCCAGGCAACCCCACCTGCACGGCACTCACCCTCTCCCCGCCTCAAAGAGTTCTCTTTCCTGATGTTCATCAGTGGAAACAATTGGCTGAAGATGTTTAGAAATCGTCTTGAGCCAGTGAACGACGGGTCCCGGGTGTAGCACTCACTCGTAGAGACAACTCGGACTGAAATTACCAGCCGCACAATCTTCACTGGGAAGAATGGAAATCACACCACCTTCAGCAGCAACATCCCACCCGCCGTCCACAGATACAACAAGCAGGAGGGGAATCTCACACACCCACCGTCCACAGATACAACAGGCAGGAGGGGAATCTCACACACCCACCGTCCACAGATACAACAGGCAGGAGGGGAATCTCACACACCCACCGTCCACAGATACAACAGGCAGGAGGGGAATCTCACACACCCACCGTCCACAGATACAACAGGCCGGAGGGGAATCTCACACACCCACCGTCCACAGATACAACAGGCTGGAGGGGAATCTCACACACCCACTGTCCACAGATACAACAGGCCGGAGGGGAATCTCACACACCCACCGTCCACAGATACAACAGGCTGGAGGGGAATCTCACACACCCACTGTCCACAGATACAACAGGCCGGAGGGGAATCTCACACACCCACCGTCCACAGATACAACAGGCAGGAGGGGAATCTCACACACCCACTGTCCACAGATACAACAGGCAGGAGGGGAATCTCACACACCCACTGTCCACAGATACAACAGGCGGGAGGGGAATCTCACACACCCACCGTCCACAGATACAACAGGCAGGAGGGGAATCTCACACACCCACCGTCCACAGATACAACAGGCAGGAGGGGAATCTCTCACACCCACCGTCCACAGATACAACAGGCGGGAGGGGAATCTCACACACCCACCGTCCACAGATACAACAGGCGGGAGGGGAATCTCACACACCCACCGTCCACAGATACAACAGGCAGGAGGGGAATCTCACACACCCACCGTCCACAGATACAACAGGCGGGAGGGGAATCTCACACACCCACCGTCCACAGATACAACAGGCGGGAGGGGAATCTCACACACCCACCGTCCACAGATACAACAGGCAGGAGGGGAATCTCACACACCCACCGTCCACAGATACAACAGGCGGGAGGGGAATCTCACACACCCACCGTCCACAGATACAACAGGCGGGAGGGGAATCTCACACACCCACCGTCCACAGATACAACAGGCCGGAGGGGAAACTCACACACCCACCGTCCACAGATACAACAGGCAGGAGGGGAATCTCACACACCCACCGTCCACAGATACAACAGGCGGGAGGGGAATCTCACACACCCACCGTCCACAGATACAACAGGCAGGAGGGGAATCTCACACACCCACCGTCCACAGATACAACAGGCAGGAGGGGAATCTCACACACCCACCGTCCACAGATACAACAGGCCGGAGGGGAATCTCACACACCCACCGTCCACAGATACAACAGGCAGGAGGGGAATCTCACACACCCACCGTCCACAGATACAACAGGCAGGAGGGGAATCTCACACACCCACCGTCCACAGATACAACAGGCAGGAGGGGAATCTCACACACCCACCGTCCACAGATACAACAGGCGGGAGGGGAATCTCACACACCCACCGTCCACAGATACAACAGGCGGGAGGGGAATCTCACACACCCACCGTCCACAGATACAACAGGAGGGAGGGGAATCTCACACACCCACTGTCCACAGATACAACAGGCAGGAGGGGAATCTCACACACCCACCGTCCACAGATACAACAGGCAGGAGGGGAATCTCACACACCCACCGTCCACAGATACAACAGGAGGGAGGGGAATCTCACACACCCACCGTCCACAGATACAACAGGCAGGAGGGGAATCTCACACACCCACCGTCCACAGATACAACAGGCAGGAGAGGAATCTCACACACCCACCGTCCACAGATACAACAGGCAGGAGGGGAATCTCACACACCCACCGTCCACATATACAACAGGCAGGAGGGGAATCTCACACACCCACCGTCCACAGATACAACAGGAAGGAGGGGAATCTCACACACCCACCGTCCACAGATACAACAGGCAGGAGGGGAATCTCACACACCCACCGTCCACAGATACAACAGGCAGGAGGGGAATCTCACACACCCACCGTCCACAGATACAACAGGCGGGAGGGGAATCTCACACACCCACCGTCCACAGATACAACAGGCAGGAGGGGAATCTCACACACCCACCGTCCACAGATACAACAGGCCGGAGGGGAATCTCACACACCCACCGTCCACAGATACAACAGGCAGGAGGGGAATCTCACACACCCACCGTCCACAGATACAACAGGCAGGAGAGGAATCTCACACACCCACCGTCCACAGATACAACAGGCAGGAGGGGAATCTCACACACCCACCGTCCACAGATACAACAGGCGGGAGGGGAATCTCACACACCCACCGTCCACAGATACAACAGGCGGGAGGGGAATCTCTCACACCCACCGTCCACAGATACAACAGGCGGGAGGGGAATCTCACACACCCACCGTCCACAGATACAACAGGCAGGAGGGGAATCTCACACACCCACCGTCCACAGATACAACAGGCAGGAGGGGAATCTCACACACCCACCGTCCACAGATACAACAGGCAGGAGGGGAATCTCACACACCCACCGTCCACAGATACAACAGGCGGGAGGGGAATCTCACACACCCACCGTCCACAGATACAACAGGCAGGAGGGGAATCTCACACACCCACCGTCCACAGATACAACAGGCAGGAGGGGAATCTCACACACCCACCGTCCACAGATACAACAGGCGGGAGGGGAATCTCACACACCCACCGTCCACAGATACAACAGGCAGGAGGGGAATCTCACACACCCACCGTCCACAGATACAACAGGCAGGAGGGGAATCTCACACACCCACCGTCCACAGATACAACAGGCAGGAGGGGAATCTCACACACCCACCGTCCACAGATACAACAGGCAGGAGGGGAATCTCACACACCCACCGTCCACAGATACAACAGGCCGGAGGGGAATCTCACACACCCACCGTCCACAGATACAACAGGCGGGAGGGGAATCTCACACACCCACCGTGCACAGATACAACAGGCGGGAGGGGAATCTCACACACCCACCGTCCACAGATACAACAGGCGGGAGGGGAATCTCACACACCCACCGTCCACAGATACAACAGGCAGGAGGGGAATCTCACACACCCACCGTCCACAGATACAACAGGCCGGAGAGGAATCTCACACACCCACCGTCCACAGATACAACAGGCCGGAGAGGAATCTCACACACCCACCGTCCACAGATACAACAGGCGGGAGGGGAATCTCACACACCCACCGTCCACAGATACAACAGGCAGGAGGGGAATCTCTCACACCCACCGTCCACAGATACAACAGGCAGGAGGGGAATCTCTCACACCCACCGTCCACAGATACAACAGGCGGGAGGGGAATCTCACACACCCACCGTCCACAGATACAACAGGCGGGAGGGGAATCTCACACACCCACCGTCCACAGATACAACAGGCAGGAGGGGAATCTCTCACACCCACCGTCCACAGATACAACAGGCGGGAGGGGAATCTCACACACCCACCGTCCACAGATACAACAGGCAGGAGGGGAATCTCTCACACCCACCGTCCACAGATACAACAGGCCGGAGGGGAATCTCACACACCCACCGTCCACAGATACAACAGGCCGGAGGGGAATCTCACACACCCACCGTCCACAGATACAACAGGCGGGAGGGGAATCTCACACACCCACCGTCCACAGATACAACAGGCGGGAGGGGAATCTCACACACCCACCGTCCACAGATACAACAGGCAGGAGGGGAATCTCTCACACCCACCGTCCACAGATACAACAGGCAGGAGGGGAATCTCACACACCCACCGTCCACAGATACAACAGGCGGGAGGGGAATCTCACACACCCACCGTCCACAGATACAACAGGCGGGAGGGGAATCTCACACACCCACCGTCCACAGATACAACAGGCAGGAGGGGAATCTCACACACCCACCGTCCACAGATACAACAGGCCGGAGGGGAATCTCACACACCCACCGTCCACAGATACAACAGGCAGGAGGGGAATCTCACACACCCACCGTCCACAGATACAACAGGCAGGAGGGGAATCTCACACACCCACCGTCCACAGATACAACAGGCAGGAGGGGAATCTCACACACCCACCGTCCACAGATACAACAGGCAGGAGGGGAATCTCACACACCCACCGTCCACAGATACAACAGGCAGGAGGGGAATCTCACACACCCACCGTCCACAGATACAACAGGCAGGAGGGGAATCTCACACACCCACCGTCCACAGATACAACAAGCAGGAGGGGAATCTCACACACCCACCGTCCACAGATACAACAGGCGGGAGGGGAATCTCACACACCCACCGTCCACAGATACAACAGGCAGGAGGGGAATCTCACACACCCACCGTCCACAGATACAACAAGCAGGAGGGGAATCTCACACACCCACCGTCCACAGATACAACAGGCCGGAGGGGAATCTCACACACCCACCGTCCACAGATACAACAAGCAGGAGGGGAATCTCACACACCCACCGTCCACAGATACAACAGGCAGGAGGGGAATCTCACACACCCACCGTCCACAGATACAACAGGCAGAAACATAGAAACATAGAAGATAGGGGCAGGAGTAGGCCATTCGGCCCTTCGAGCCTGCTCCGCCATTCAATGAGATCATGGCTGATCATCCAAATTCAGTACCCTGTCCCTGCCTTCTCCCCATATCCCTTGATCCCTTTAGCCTTAAGAAATATATCCAACTCTTTTTTGAATATATTTAATGAACTGGCCTCCACCGCCCTCTGTGGCAGAGAATTCCACAGGTTCACCACTCTCTGGGTGAAGAAATTCCTCCTCATTTCAGTCCTAAATGGCTTACCCCTTATCCTTAGACTACGACCCCTGGTTCTGGACTCCCCAGCCATCATAAACATCCTTCCTGCATCTAGTCTGTCCAGGCCTGACAGAATTTTCTAAGTTTCGATGAGATCCCCTCAATCTTCTAAACTCCAGTAAGTATAAGCCCAATCGACACAATCTCTCCTCATACGTCATTCCTGCCATCCCAGGTATCAGCCTGGTGAATCTTCGCTGCACTCCTTCCATGGCAAGAACGTCCTTCCTCAGGTAAGGCGACCAAAACTGCACACAATACTCAAGGTGCGGTCTCACCAAGGCCCTGTACAACTGCAGCAAGACATCCTTGTTCCTGTACTCAAACCCTCTTGCTACGAAGGCCAACATACCATTTGCCTTCTTAACCGCCTGCTGCACCTGCATGCTTACCTTCAGCGACTGGTGCACAAGAACACCCAGGTCTCTTTGCACTTCCCCTTCTCCCAATCTATTGCCATTCAAATAATAATCTGCCTTCCTGTTTTTGCCACCAAAGTGGATAACCTCACATTTATCCACATTATAGTGCATTTGCCATGTTTCTGCCCAATCACCCAACCTGTCCAAATCGTACTGGAGTTTCACGACATCCTCCTCACAGCTTACCCTCCCACCCAGCTTTGTGTCGTCTGCAAATTTGGAGATATTACATCCAATTCCCTCGTCCAGATCATTAATATATATAGTGAACAGCTGGGGTCCTAGGACCGATCCTTGCGGTACCCCACTAGTCACTGCCTGCCACTCGGAAAATGACCCGTTCATTCCAACTCTTTGCTTTCTGTCCGCCAACCAGTTCTCTATCCAAGTCAATACCTTGCCCCCAATCCCATGTGCCTTAATTTTGCACGCTAATCTCTTATGCGGGACCTTATCGAAAGCCTTCTGAAAGTCCAAATACACCACATCCACTGGTTCTCCCTTATCTATTTTACCAGTTACATCCTCAAAGAATTCCAGTAGATTAGTCAAGCATGATTTACCTTTTATAAATCCATGTTGACTTTGTCCGATCCCGTCACTGCTTACCAAGTGCTCTGCTATTACAACTTTTATAATAGATTCTAGCATTTTCCCCACTACCGATGTCAGGCTTACCGGTCTATAATTCCCCGCTTTTTCTCTGTTGTGTATGTAATATGTGTGCTACTTTGAACCTATGGACAGGACTGCACTACTTGTAGGGCGTAGTGATACGCAGTACCACTCCTGGCCATAGGGGTATAAATAGTACTGTGGGTACTGATCTCCCCTCAGTTCCTGCCTGTGGGCATGAAGTAAAGGCCTACGTATAGTCCCTACCTCCAACCAGTAAAGACCTGTTTGAGTTATACGTTTAAGTCTTTGTGTTAATTGTTCAATACAATACACATACTTAACACTGGCGACGAGTCAGGTTCTTACCCTGCGGCAGTTGAAGAGAGGTTTCAAACATCACCACCCCACTAGAAGCGACAGGCTTTAGGACTCTGAAGCCTCCATCAGCGACTCAGCACTGGAGTGCAGCAGCCATCCTGACAGCTTCCAGCGACTGACAGAAGTCTTTCTGCAGTTTCCTTGTTCAACCTAGGTGGTGGCTGCAAAGACAGGGCTGGGGAAGTTGGAGAAGATAAGGGCGATCGCAATCCCTGATAAGAGCCGCGGTGAAACGCGCGAGCGGGTAAGCCAGAGCCTGGGAGGGAGCGAGCAAGAGCCGCGCGAGCGGGTGAGCCAGAGGCCGGGAGCCGCTTCAAGTGCGAGGCGCAGCGCGGGCCAGCGATCGGGACCAAAGATAAGGGCCGCACTCGGACTGAAAGGCGCGGCGGCTGCAGAAGCTCAAGGTGCGAGAGCCGCGGTGCACAGCGCGGGCTATCGATCGCGGCGAAGATAAGGGCCGCACTCGGGGGCTGAAGGGAGACGGCGTCGGGGGACGGGTGAAGACCGCCAAGCGCGGGAAAACCGCCATTTTGTGGGCGGAGGACGACGGCAAGAGCGGGAAGCCGCCATCTTTGATAACAAGTAAACAAAATAAAATCTGAGAAATTGCAAATCTACAATGCCTAAACACGGGAATATTAGCACCTTTGATAGTGACCTCGAAGATTGGGCCATATATGTTGAAAGAGTAAAAAATTATTGTAAGGCCAATAAAATTCGTGACCAAGATAAAGCTCTAACATTATTAAATTTAATGGGTGCGAAGACATACGGGCAATTGAAACACCTGTTATCACCAGATGAACCGGCGGATAAGACGTTCGATGAGATTGTTACTGTCCTGAAAGATCATCTAAACCCCACGCCGCTGATGCTAGCGGAACGATTTAAATTTTACGACAGAAGGCAGCTACAGCATGAAAGCAATGCTGAATATTTGCTGGAATTGCGTAAATTAGCGAAATATTGCCAGTTTGGAACGGGACTGACAGAGGCACTACGAGACAAATTTGTGTGTGGTTTATTTAAACAGGATACACAAAAGCGACTGCTCGAGGAGAATGAGCTGACGCTTGAGAAGGCGGTCACTATGGCAGCAGCATACGAAGCCGCAGCGAGAGGCACGGCAGTAATGCAGCTACGGTCACCGGAGCTCAGTGCACACAAATTGGGTGTGAGTTCTGGCAAATGTTATCGTTGTGGAAAGACAACGCATGATCAGAACCAGTGTTGGTTTAAAAACCAAGAATGTAGAACTTGTGGTAGGCTTGGACATATAGCTAGAGTATGCAGGTCAGGGAAGAAGACCAGCAACAAGAAGTCACCGCAAGGAAAATACGCAAAGGTACACAAGGTGACCGAACAGGAGCCCGATTCAGACGCTAGCAGTAATGAACTGGCTAGCTTAAGCTGTAATGAACTGGCTAGCTTAAGAGTACTCAACGCTGGTAAGGGTGCAGACCTCCAGACAATTTGGGTCACTCTTCAGATAGAAGGAGTCCAAGTAAAACTGGAATTGGACACTGGATCGGCATTGACGGTCATAAATAAGAAAGATTACGGAAAGTTATTCCAACATATTCCCCTACAGGATACGGGGATTATATTGAAAACATACACGGGGCAAAGAGTGTACCCCATCGGGAAAATAGAGGTTGCAGTGGTCCACAAGGGCGAAGACAGTCAAATAATGGACTTATATGTGATATCTGAAGGAGGTCCTCCACTACTAGGACGGGAGTGGATTAGGAAAATGAATATGGACTGGCATTTCCTACAAACAATAACGAGTGAGAACTCGGTGAAGATAGTCGGCCCAGACTCTGGAACGGATGATGGTAAGCCCAACTCAGGTGCAAAAGACAAAGTTTCAGCACAGAATTCCACTGAGCAACAACAACATAGTTTAACTGTGGATTCTGAGTCTGGCAAGTCTACTGATGTGCCCATTTCTGAGGGACACCGGGCTCGAACTCAACTCCATTTCAAACTACAACAGCAATTAGAACAAATGCTTCGCCGTTTTGAGCAAGAGTTGAATGCAACGAAAGAGTTCTTTGATATAGAGTTGGAGAATCTGGAAAGACAACAGAAGCAGCTGATAGAGAAAATGGAGCAGGAGCACACAAAACTTCTGATGTCAGAGGAGTTAACGGTCAGCCAACTCCTGCATATGCTGAAGGACAGGACTCTGAAATGGGAAAAACTTGAACACGAACTTCAATATTCAAACGAAAGGGGTTCGAAGCTCTCAAAGGTTATTGGAAGAGCTGAGGTGGCAACACAGACTGAGATGACTGCAACAGAGCAGCCCTTGGATGCCAAAAGTACGCTGACTCACGTCAACGTAGAACAACAGACCGCTGAAACATCTGCTCCGGTAGAGGGATTGAATAGTCCGATCAATCAATCTCCAAAAGAAGTTGAAGTAGTAAAATCTCAAATGAGGTCATTAGTAAACGACTTGCTGAAAGCCCAGAAAAAGCTGGATGAAGAGGTACGCATGAAGAAGTCTCTTCAGGAAAGATGTCTGGACTTGGAACAAAAGCTGGCTAACGCCCAGCTGGGTATGGAGGAAATAGAAGACCCTCTCGCTGGCCTAGATCAGGACGACACCGAATATTACTATGTCCTGTCCTGCCCAACTTGTAACTTCGACTCCCACCATACAGAAATCATGGAGGAGCACCGAAAGTCTACGGAACATCGGGAGAAGGTGGCTCTACTACGGAAAAAGGAGGAAGAGAAGGAGGAACTGCGCATGCAGCTGGCAGCTGACAGTGGAGCCCAGAGAGTCTCCAAGAAGCAGAAAAGGAAAAGTCGAAACAGAAGATGACCCATCTGAACCATTATTACCTCTACCAGATCACACACGTGGTCCCTCCGAACGGAGCCAATTCAGTTCGGAAGTTCAAACTGTTAAATCCATGGAAGGACTATTGAATGAGTCACTCCAGCAACGTGAACCGACTACACCACAGAGATTGAATCTGTGAACTGTTTTCCGCAGAGACTGAATCTGTGATCTGTTTTGACATGAAGTTATCTATGTATCTATGTTATTCTGTTATGTAAACCTGAAGTTATATATGTTATTACGTTATGTTAAATGGGGAGATGACTGTAAAGCTAGGAAGGGAGGAATGTTGTGTATGTAATATGTGTGCTACTTTGAACCTATGGACAGGACTGCACTACTTGTAGGGCGTAGTGATACGCAGTACCACTCCTGGCCATAGGGGTATAAATAGTACTGTGGGTACTGATCTCCCCTCAGTTCCCGCCTGTGGGCATGAAGTAAAGACCTACGTATAGTCCCTACCTCCAACCAGTAAAGACCTGTTTGAGTTATACGTTTAAGTCTTTGTGTTAATTGTTCAATACAATACACATACTTAACATTCTCGACCACCTTTTTTGAATAGTGGGGTAACATTAGCTACCCTCCAATCCATGGGTACTGTTCCAGAGTCTATCGAGTTCTGGAAGATGACCAGTAATGCATCTACTATTTCCAGGGCCACTTCCTTAAGTCCCCTGGGATGTAGATTATCAGGCCCTGGGGATTTATCAGCCTTTAGTCCCATCAATTTTCCTAACACCATTTCCCGACAAATACTGATTTCTTTCAGTTCCACCCTTTCATCAGGCCCTATGTTCCCCGGCATCTCTGGGAGGTTATTTGTGTCCTCCTTTGTGAAGACAGAACCAGAGTGTGAATTTAGTTGGTCTGCCATTTCTTTGTTTCCCATTATAAATTCCCGATTCTGACTGTAAGGGACCTATGCTTGACTTCACCAATCTTTTTCTCTTCACATATCTATAAAAGCTTTTACAGTCAGTTTTTATGTTCCCTGATAGCTTACTCTCATATTCTATTTTCCCTTTCTTAATTAATCCCTTTGTCCTCCTTTGTTGAATCCTAAACCGCTCCCAATCCTCAGGATTATTGCTTTTTCTGCCCAATTTGTATGTCGTTTCCTTGGATCTTATGCTATCCCTAATTTCCCTTGTTAGCCACGGTTGAGTCACCTTTTTTGTTTTATTTTTATGCCAAACTGGGATGAACAAATTCTGTAGCTCATCCATTCGGTCTTTGAATGTTTGCCATTGCCTATCCACCGTCAACCCTTTGAGTGCCATTCCCCAATCAATCCTACCCAACTCGCTCCTCAGACCATCGTAGTTTCCTTTATTTAAATTGAGGACCCTGGTCTCTGAGTCAACTAATTCATTCTCCATCTTAATGAAGAATTCGATCATATTATGATCGCTCCGACCCAAGGGGCCTCTTACAACAAGATTGCTAATTAATCCTTTGTCGTTACATAATACCCAGTCTAAGATGGCCTGATCTCTGGTTGGTTCCTCGACATATTGGTCCAGGAAACCATCCCGTAAACACTCCAGGAATTCCTCCTCCACAGTATTGTTACTAATTTGGTTGGCCCAATCTATATGTAGATTAAAGTCACCCATGATGACTGCTGTGCCCTTATTGCACGCTTCTTTAATTTCCCTTTTAATGCCATCCCCAACCTCCGCCTTACTGTTGGGAGGTCTATAAACCACTCCCACTAATGTTTTTTTCCCCTTAGTATTTCTCAATTCTACCCATACAGATTCCACATCATCAGAGCTAATATCCTTCATTACAATTGTATTAATCCCTTCTTTAACCAGTAATGCTACCCCACCTCCCTTTCCTTTTTGCCTATCTTTCCTGAATATCGAATACCCCTGGATGTTGAGTTCCCAGTCTTGGCCATCCTTGAGCCACGTTTCCGTAATCCCAACCAAATCATATTCGTTTACCTCTATTTGCGCAGCCAATTCGTCCACCTTATTACAAATGCTCCTCGCATTAAGACACAAAGCCTTCAGGCTTGTTTTTTTAACGCTCTTAGACCTATTAGAATTTTATTTACTGTGGCCACGTTTGATTTTAAACCGTTGATTTCTCTGACTGCCACTTTTGTTTTTCTCCTTCCTATCTTTTGCTTTTATCCTGGTTTCCCTTTCCTCTGTCTCCCTGCTCAGGTTCCCAACCCCCTGCCATTTTAGTTTAAACCCCCCCGAACAGGCAGGAGGGGATTCACACCGACACACCGCCTGCTTACCTGAGCGCAGCCCGTTAGATTGAGGGAAAACACGTGAGGACTCACAGCGATAAAATCTCCATAAAACTCCTAAAAGAGCCAGAATGAGAAGTTAACGAGAGGCGGGAGGAGAATTATAGAATCATAGAATGGTTACTGCACAGGAGGACATTCGGCAGGTCGAGCCGGAGCCGGCTCTCTGCAGGAGCTCTTCAGCTAGTCCCACTCCCCGATAAAACAGGCAGCGAGGGCAATTCTGGGCTATTGTTCTGTTCAAAGTATTCAACTCTGTCAGAGTGTGTGGACCCAGTTACAGGGGGTTCAAGGGGACCCGGACCCAGTTACAGAGGGTTAAAGGGGACCCGGACCCAGTTACAGAGGGTTAAAGGGGACCCGGACCCAGTTACAGAGGGTTAAAGGGGACCCGGACCCAGTTACAGAGGGTTAAAGGGGGCCCGGACCCAGTTACAGAGGGTTAAAGGGGACCCGGACCCAGTTACAGAGGGTTAAAGGGGACCCAGACCCAGTTACAGAGGGTTAAAGGGGACCCGGACCCGGTTGCACAGGGTTCAAGGGGACCCGGACCCGGTTACACAGGGTTCAAGGGGACCCGGACCCGGTTACACAGGGATAAATGGGACACGATACCAGTTACACAGGAATCCCCTTTAACCCACCTCAGACCCGCCCTCCGTCCGCTAAAGGGAGAGAGCTGATCGTCACGCCACGCACCTGAACTTCGGAGACAACTTCGTGCTCATCAGCCTCCGCCAGGGACTTAATGTCGCTCTTACTGATCACATTACTGAAATCTGCAAACAGAGAGTCAGAGACAGAGTGATGGATGCTCGCAGCCAGCGACTGAAACTCAACCCGGTGCCGGGCGATAGCAAGAGCCTGCTCCACGCTCGACCGCGACTCCACGGGGTCCAAGCCACACAGGGCAGCAAGGAGCCCAGGTTCCATCCCCAACCTGTGCCCTGTCCCGGGTCACTGGGACCCTCTCGAGACCCCTGTCCCGGGCGAGACCCCAGCCCGGGTCACTGGGACCCTGGCGAGACCCCTGTCCCGGGTCACTGGCGAGACCTCAGCCCGGGTCACTGGGACCCTGGCGAGACCCCTGTCCCGGGTCATTGGGACCCTGGCGAGACCCCTGTCCTGGGTCACGGGGACTGTTGAGTCTGTGTCCCCCAGTTATGCTTATTATAAATCACTGGACACAGACAACAAGAATAACTTTAACAGGTCTTTACTATTCGGAGGTCAGGGCTGAACTGCCCAGCAAATCACTACACAACGTTTACATACCGGTGTGGTCGCCACCGGTATTACAGTATTACAGTATACAGCAGCCAAGAGAAAGTAGTACATCTCTTAAGGTAGTTCTCTTAAGGTGGAACAGGTTACATACACCACAATCCTCCCTTTTTAGCTTAACAGTGTATATCCCCATTTAACATAATATAATAACATATATATATATATACTTCATTCATGCAAAACAGTTCAAAGATTCAGTCTCTGAGGAGGCCTCCTGATTCGAGTTGGATAACGCCTTTCAGGGGTCTCTGATTCTCGTTGCTGGGGTGACTCATCTAGTTGGTCTCTTATGGATTGGACATCATCATCAGGTACATTCACTTCTGAGGTAGATGCTTCAGGTTCACTAACTTCTTCCACGGTTGTCTCTGCCATAGCCATGGGTTCGACCCTTGTTCTCGATTCTACCAGTTGGTCAGCATGACGTCGTATTACATTTTCACCAATATCTACCGTGTACATCAGGGGTCCTTGTCTGGCCCGAATTGTTCCAGATTGCCATTTCTCATTTTTATAGTCCCGGGCTAACACTGGTTGTCCTATTTCAAAACTCCGAGTGGTCTTGTTATTTAAATGCTGGAACTGTTTGTTTTCGACTTCCCTCCGCACATTTGGTTTTAACAAGTCCAACCTGGACCGCAACCTCCTGTTATAGAACATCATGGCAGGACTTTGGTTTGTCACTGCATGAGTGGCGTTTCGATATGCCAGTAGGAAATTGTCCACCTTGTGTTGTAGTGGAATCTGATCTTCGCTCATGGCCTTTATTGCTTTTTTGAACGTTTGTACAAATCTCTCGGCCAACCCGTTTGTAGCCGGATGATATGGGGCAGAGGTATAATGTTTCACCCCATTCTTCTTCATGAATTTCTGGAATTCTTCTGACACGAACTGCGGTCCGTTGTCTGAACATATTTGTTCTGGCAATCCATTTCTTGCAAATATCGTTCTTAGCACCGCGATCGTCTTTTCCGAGGTAGTGGTAGTCATCTTAATCACTTCTGGCCATTTAGAATGTGCGTCCACCGCAATTAAAAACATGGAGTCCATGAATGGACCAGCAAAGTCAATATGTACACGTTGCCATGGGGTTGAAGGCCATTCCCATGGATGCAGCGGTGCAATCAGAGGTGCATTTTGAACTTTTTGGCACCCTGAGCAGCTTTTCGTCAGATCCTCTATCTGTTGGTCGATACCCGGCCACCACACATAAGCCCTAGCAAGGCTTTTCATCTTGACTCCCCCCAGATGACCTTCATGCAGTTCCTTTAGAACTCTCTCTCTTAACTTAGGAGGAATAATCACCCTTGTTCCATACATCAATGTTCCTTGACAGACGGACAGCTGTTCTCGTCTTGCTGAGAATGCCGGTAACAGTGGATCACCATGTGCTGGCCATCCTTTCACTGTCAATTCGTAGACCCGGGACAGTGTCGGGTCGTTCCTGGTTTCTCTTTCAATACTTGCATTGGTGACTGGTAAACATTCGATGATGGTCGAGTGAAATAACTCAACAGGATCAACCGTCGGTGCCTCCTCCTCTGTAGGTAGTGGCAGGCGCGACAGCCCATCAGCATTACCATGCTGCTTTGTACCTTTGAATTCAATCTGATATTGATGTGCCCCTAGGAAAATGGACCATCTCTGGAGCCTCTGTGCTGTCATTACCGAAACACCCTTCTTAGGGTTAAAAATGGATACCAACGGCTGGTGGTCTGTCAGTAGCGTAAACTTTTGGCCCTGCAGGTAATGATTAAACTTCTTTACTCCCCACACAAGGCTGAGAGCCTCCCTATCTATCTGAGCATAGTTGCGCTCAGCGGAGGTCAATGATCTGGATGCGAACGCGACTGGCCTCTCCAAGCCATTTGGCAACTTGTGTGAGAGTACTGCCCCAATACCATATGGAGAAGCATCACAAGCCAAACGAATAGGCAGTGTTGGGTTGAAGTGAGCCAACACTTCCTCTGAGGTGATCAATGCCTTGCTTTTGCGAAAGGCCCTCTTACAGTCCTCGCTCCACTTCCATGGTACTCCCTTCTGCAAAAGAGCGTTCAGCGGGTGCAGCACCGTGGATAAATTTGGCAGAAACTTATGGTAATAGTTAATCAACCCTAGGAACGACCTCAACTGGGATACATTATCCGGAGCGGGAGCCTTCACAACAGCTTCGATCTTGTCAGGAGACTTAGAAAGCCCCTCCTGGTCAATGACATGACCACAGTACGAGATCCGCTTCTGAAAGAACTCACATTTCTGGCGATTAACTCGAAGTCCATATTCTTTCAATCTGGTGAGCACCAGTTCCAAATTTGCAAGATGTTCCTCATCATCATCTCCTGTAATCAGAATATCGTCCAGGTAACATTGTGTGCCTGGAATTCCCTGTAATACCTGCTCCATGGCCCTCTGCCAAATTGCTGGAGCCGATGCCACTCCAAAAACCAGTCTATTATACCGATACAAGCCTCTATGCGTGTTGATCGTGAGATACTGGCGTGACTCTTCCTCAACTTCCATCTGTAAGTACGCCTGCGCCAGGTCTATCTTGGTGAAGTGTTTCCCGCCAGACAACGAAGCGAACATATCCTCAATCCGCGGAAGCGGATATTGCACCGTGTGAAGCACCGGATTAACAGTGATCTTGAAATCTCCACAGATGCGAACCTTCCCCGGTTCCCCCGGCTTGTTGCTCGATGAACGCTTCATGACGGGAACAATGGGCGTGGCCCACTCACTCCAGTCCACCTTAGACAGTACTCCTGAATGTTCTAGCCCTTCCAGCTCAGCTTCCACAGCAGGTCGTATCGCATAAGGTACCGGTCTGGCTTTGAAAAATTTCGGGTTTGCATGTTCTTCAACCTTGATGGTTGCCGTAATTCCTCTCACAGTCCCTGTTGGAACACCTCTTTAGCATCGTCCAATATTCTGGACAATCGTTTAGGTTTGACATCTTTTTTACCGGAATCTACCGTTAGTGCTTTTAAGGAATGCCAGTCCATATTTATTCTCCTGATCCACTCCCGTCCCAGTAGTGGTGGACCTCCCTCAGGTAGCACATATAAGTCCATTCCTCGGCTTTCTTTGCCCTTGTGGACCACCTTTACCTTTACGATGGGGTATACTCTTTGCCCCGTGTATGTTTTCAATACAATCTCCGTATCCCGTAGGGGAATATGTAGGAATAACCTTTTGTAATCTTGCTTATTCATGACCGTCAATGCCGATCCAGTGTCCAATTCCATCTTCACTTGGACTCCTGCTATCTGAAGTGTGACCCAGATAGTTTGGAGGTCTGCTTCATTACCCACATTGTGTACTCTTAGACAACCCAGTTCCTTACGGCTGGAGTCTGAATCTGACTTCTGTTCATCCGAACTGTTCTCTGTCACCTTGTGTACCTTTCTGCACTTTTCCTGCGGTGACTTTTTGTTGCTGGTCTTCTTTCCTGACCGGCATACTTTAGCTATGTAACCAAGCCTGCCACATTTTCTGCATTCCTGATTTTTGAACCAGCACTGGTTCTGATCGTGCGTTGTCTTTCCACAACGATAACACTTTACTGCACCCAAGGCCATTTGATTGGTGCCGAGTTCCGATGACCTTAGCTGCATTTCCGCAGTGCCTCTCGCTGCGGCTTCGTGCGATGCTGCAATAGTGACAGCTTTATCAAGCGTAAGCTCATTCTCCTCTAGCAGTCGCTTTTGTGTTCCTTCTTTTAACAATCCACACACAAATTTATCTCTCAGCGCATCTGCTAGTCCTGTTCCAAACTGACAGTACTTTGATAGCTTACGCAGTTCAATTAAGAATTCAGCGTTGCTTTCTTCTTTCAGCTGCGTTCTTCTGTAAAATTTAAATCGTTCCGCTATCAGCAGCGGCGTGGGGTTTAAATGATTTTTCAGGACAGTAACAATATTCGCGAAAGTCTGATCCGCCGGTTTATCTGGTGATACAAGGTGCTTCAATAGCCCGTACGTCTTCGCACCCATTGAGTTTAATAAGGTTAGTGCTTTCTTATCATCTGGTACCTCATTTGCTTTACAATAAACTTCCATGCGTTCTACATACGTGGCCCAATCTTCGACATCGCTATCAAAAGCATTGATGTTACCATGTTTAGGCATCCTTGCAAGTTTCTTTAAATTTTCTTTTTTCCAAAATGGCGGCTTCCCGCGCTTGTCTTCTTCCCCCGCCTACTAAAATGGCGGCTTCCCGCGCTTGGCGGTTTTTCCCGCGCTCGTCTTCTTCCCCCGCCGACTACAATGGCGGCTTCCCGCGTTTGCCTTCTTCCCCCGCTGGCTGCAATGGCGATTGCCGTGCTGCTGCCGTTCTCGCCTCCCCAGCGGTTCTCAATTCCCCGACGCTGCTTTTGCTCCCCCGCGGTTCCCGTGGGCATTCACGCTTCCCCTGCTGTTGCGCCTCTCAGCCCCGCTTGCAGGCCGGTCCTTTACATCGGCTGCGGTTGAGTTCTCCGCGGTTCTCGTGGCCTTAACGCTGCCCCAGTCGCTGCGCCTCTCGGCCCCGATTGCAGCCCGGCCCTTTTCACCGGCCGCGGTCGAGTTCTCCGCCCTTTTTCCTCCGTTTTCCCTCCCCTACTCCACAGCCAACGCGGCCGACTTTCTGCTCGTGTCGCTGATCGGCTTACCCACCACCGTGGTAGAAGGGATGATCACTGCCTGTCGCTGATGGAGGGCTTCGTGGTCAGAATTTTTCTTTTTAACCTGGGTTCTCGATGCCTCCCGTGCGATGTGGTGCTCAGCAGGATGATGAGGGCGGATGCCTCTTCTCGACGCCCGTTCTGAGGACGAAGCTGCCTTGGATGTAAAACTGCCGCAGGGTAAGATCAGACTCGTCGCCACAGGTTGAGTCTGTGTGTCCCAGTTATGCTTATTATAAAACACTGGACACAGACCACAAGAATAACTTGAACAGGTCTTTACTATTCGGAGGTCACGGCTGAACTGCCCAGCAAATCACTACACAACTTTTATATACCGGTGTGGTCACCACCGGTATTACAGTATACAGCAGCCAAGAGAAAGTAGTACATCTCTTAAGGTAGTTCTCTTAAGGTGGAACAGGTTACATACACCACAGGGACCCTGGCGAGACCCCTGTCCCGGGTCAGTGGGACCCTGGCGAGACCCCTGTCCCGGGTCAGTGGGACCCTGGCGAGACCCCTGTCCCGGGTCAGTGGGACCCTGGCGAGACCCCTGTCCCGGGTCAGTGGGACCCTGGCGAGACCCCTGGCCCGGGTCACTGGGACCCTGGCGAGACCCCTGTCCCGGGTCACTGGGACCCTGGCGAGACCCCTGTCCCGGGTCAGTGGGACCCTGGCGAGACCCCTGGCCCGGGTCACTGGGACCCTGGCGAGACCCCTGTCCCGGGTCACTGGGACCCTGGCGAGACCCCTGTCCCGGGTCACTGGGACCCTGGCGAGACCCCTGTCCCGGGTCAGTGGGACCCTGGCGAGACCCCTGGCCCGGGTCACTGGGACCCTGGCGAGACCCCTGTCCCGGGTCACTGGGACCCTGGCGAGACCCCTGTCCCGGGTCACTGGGACCCTGGCGAGACCCCCGTCCCGGGTCAGTGGGACCCTGGCGAGACCCCCGGCCCGGGTCAGTGGGACCCTGGCGAGACCCCTGGCCCGGGTCACTGGGACCCTGGCGAGACCCCTGTCCCGGGTCACTGGGACCCTGGCGAGACCCCTGTCCCGGGTCACTGGGACCCTGGCGAGACCCCTGTCCCGGGTCACTGGGACCCTGGCGAGACCCCTGTCCCGGGTCACTGGGACCCTGGCGAGACCCCTGTCCCGGGTCACTGGGACCCTGGCGAGACCCCAGCCCGGGTCACTGGGACCCTGGCGAGACCCCTGGCCCGGGTCACTGGGACCCTGGCGAGACCCCTGTCCCGGGTCACTGAGACCTTGGCGAGACCCCTGTCCCGGGTCACTGGGACCCTGGTGAGACCCCGGACCCGGGTCACTGGGACCCTGGCAAGACCCCTGTCCCGGGTCAATGGGACCCTCTCGAGACCCCTGTCCCGGGTCACTGAGACCTTGGCGAGACCCCTGTCCCGGGTCACTGAGACCTTGGCGAGACCCCTGTCCCGGGTCACTGGGACCTTGGCGACACCCCTGTCCCGGGTCACTGGGACCTTGGCGACACCCCTGTCCCGGGTCACTGGGACCCTGGCGAGACCCCTGTCCCGGGTCAATGGGACCCTCTCGAGACCCCTGTCCCGGGTCACTGAGACCTTGGCGAGACCCCTGTCCCGGGTCACTGGGACCCTGGCGAGACCCCAGCCCGGGTCACTGGGACCCTGGCGAGACCCCTGGCCCGGGTCACTGGGACCCTGGCGAGACCCCTGGCCCGGGTCACTGGGACCCTGGCGAGACCCCTGGCCCGGGTCACTGGGACCCTCTCGAGACCCCTGTCCCGGGTCACTGGGACCCTGGCGAGACCCCTGTCCCGGGTCACTGGGACCCTGGCGAGACCCCTGTCCCGGGTCACTGGGACCCTGGCGAGACCCCTGGCCTGGGTCACTGGGACCCTGGCGAGACCCCTGTCCCGGGTCACTGGGACCCTGGCAAGACCCCTGTCCCGGGTCAATGGGACCCTGGCGAGACCGTCAATGGGACCCTGGCGAGACCGTCAATGGGACCCTGGCGAGACCCCTGTCCCGGGTCACTGGGACCCTGGCGAGACCCGTGTCCCGGGTCAATGGGACCCTTTCGAGATCCCTGTCCCGGGTCACTGGGACCCTCTCGAGACCCCTGTCCCGGGTCACTGGGACCCTCTCGAGACCCCTGTCCCGGGTCACTGGGACCCTCTCGAGACCCCTGTCCCGGGTCACTGGGACCCTCTCGAGACCCCTGTCCCGGGTCACTGGGACCCTGGCGAGACCTCTGTCCCGGTCACTGGGACCCTGGCGAGACCCCTGACCCGGGTCACTGGGACCCTGGCGAGACCCCTGGCCCGGGTCACTGGGACCCTGGCGAGACCCCTGTCCCGGGTCACTGGGACCCTGGCGAGACCCCTGTCCCGGGTCACTGGGACCCTGGCGAGACCCCTGTCCCGGGTCACTGGGATCCTGGCGAGACCCCGGCCCGGGTCACTGGGACCCTGGCGAGACCCCTGGCCCGGGTCACTGGGATCCTGGCGAGACCCCGGCCCGGGTCACTGGCGAGACCCCTGTCCCGGGTCACTGGGACCTTGGCGAGACCCCTGTCCCGGGTCACTGGGATCCTGGCGAGACCCCGGCCCGGGTCACTGGGACCCTGGCGAGACCCCTGTCCCGGTCACTGGGACCCTGGCGAGACCCCTGTCCCGGTCACTGGGACCCTGGCGAGACCCCGGCCCGGGTCACTGGGACCCTGGCGAGACCCCTGTCCCGGTCACTGGGACCCTGGCGAGACCCCTGTCCCGGTCACTGGGACCCTGGCGAGACCCCAGCCTGGGTCAGTGGGACCCTGGCGAGACCCCTCGCTGAGCGTTACCCCTCCTTGAGCTCAGTGCACTCCAGCCTATTGTGGCCACCAGCTGAGTTCAGCCACCTCAGCAGAGGCCGGGGAGGAACCTGGGCCTCGCCGCCCAGATATGCTCAGTGACTCACATCCCCCGAGCCATGGGGCGAGCTGCTTCTCCCACACAACTGTCGGTCAGTGACGGGACTGTCCAATACTCACAGACAAAGAACAGGCCGTACTTGGGTCGCCGCAGCTCCTGTATCAGAAACTCCACATTCTCCTAGAAAAGGCAAATGAGCAATGAGAGGAGGAAAAATGCAACTGGTTTTACAGTGATCTGAACCCCAGCATCGCAGCGACCCCCTCACCTCACTGCGACCCCAAACCCCACCCCACCGTGACCCCTCACCTCACCGCGACCCCCAAACCCAACCCCACCGCGACCCCCAAACCCAACCCCACCGCGACCCCTCACCTCACCCCGGCCCCTCACCGCAACCCCTCACCTCACCCCCCAAACCCCACCCCACCGCGACCCCCAAACCACAGCATCGCAGCGACCCCTCACCTCGATCCCCAAACCCCAGCATCGCAGCGACCCCTCACCTCACCGCGACCCCAAACCCCACCCCACCCCCTCACCGCGACCCCCAAACCACATCTCACCCCCAAACCTCACCGCGACCCCCAAACCCCACTCCACCCCCAAACCTCACTGCGACCCCTCACCTCACCGCGACCCCCAAACCCCACCTCACCGCGACCCCCAAACCCCACTCCACCCCCAAACCTCACTGCGACCCCTCACCTCACCGCGACCCCCAAACCCCACCTCACCGCGACCCCCAAACCCCACTCCACCCCCAAACCTCACTGCGACCCCTCACCTCACCGCGACCCCCAAACCCCACCTCACCGCGACCCCCTCATCTCACTGCGACCCCCAAACCCCAGCCCACCCCCTCACCTCACCGCAACCCCTCACCTCACCGCGACCCCCAAACCCTACCATCGCAGCGACCCCTCACCTCACCACGACCCCAAACCCCAACCCACCCCCTCACCGCGACCCCCAAACCCCATCTCACCCCCCAAACCTCACCGCGACCCCCAAACCCCACCATCGCAGCGACCCCTCACCTCACGACCCCTCACCTCACCGCGACCCCAAACCCCACCCCACCCCCTCACCTCACCGCGACCCCCAAACCCCACCATCGCAGCGACCCCTCACCTCACCGCGACCCCAAACCCCACCCCCTCACCTCACCACGACCCCCAAAACCCCACCTAGAATCATAGAATGGTTACAGCAGAGGGGGCCATTCGGCCCGTCGAGCCCGTGCCGGCTCTCTACAAGAGCACTTCAGCGAGTCCCACTCCACCGCCCTTTCCCCGTAGCCCTGCACATTTTTTTCCTTCCGGTACTTATCCATTTCCTTTTTGAAAGCCATGATTGAGTCTGCCTCCACCGCCCTTTCAGGCAGTGCATTCCAGATCCTAACCACTCGCTGCATAAAAAAGTTTTCCCTCATGTCTTCTGCCAATCACCTTAAATCCGTGTCCTCTGGTTCTCGACCCTTCAGCCAATGGGAACAGTTTCTCTCTATCTACTCTGCCCAGACCCCTCATGATTTTGAACACCTCCATCAAATCTCCTCTCAACCTTCTCTGCTCCAAGGAGAACAACCCCAGCTTCTCCAGTCTATCCACGTAACTGAAGTCCCTCATCCCTGGAACCATTCTCGTAAATCTTTTCTCCACCCTCTCTAAGGACATCACATCCTTCCTAAAGTGCAGTGTCCAGAATTGGACACAATACTCCAGTTGAGGTTCATCATAATTTCCACACCTTTTGAACTCTATACCTCTGTTTATGAAGCCCAGGATCCCATAAGCTTTATCTACTTTCTCAACCTGCCCTGCCACCTTCAACAATTTGTGCACATATACCCCCAGATCTCTCTGTTCATGCACCCCCTTTAGAATTGTACCATTTTAGGTTACAATACCTCTCCTCGTTCTTCCTAATAAAATGTATCACTTTGCACTTTTCTGCATTAAATTTCATCTACATGTCCAGCCTGTCTCTGTCCTCTTGAAGTCTATCACTATCCTCCTCACTGTTCACTATACTTCCAAGTTTTGTGTCATCTGCAAATTTTGAAATTGTGCCCTGTACTCCCAAGTCATTTATATATACACACACACACCTTCTCACCAGTCTCCTCATTCCCAGACACAACAAACCCTCAACCTTTGCATTAATGAAACTGCAGAAGTCCCGACTGACCCGTGTTGTCCCTCTCTCCGGGCTGCGAGCTGCATCTGCCTGTCTGCCCGGGCAGGGTGCAGGAGTAGAGTGGATGGCAGCACTCGATGTGGGGCAGGCAGTCAACGGGCGATGCTTACCTTGGTGGGCCGCAGGAAGCAGATGGCTTTCAGGTGCTTCATGGTCTCGCGGTTCGTGGAATCAATGCGCTCGAAGAGGTAAACCTCCTTCTGCAGGATCTCGGACTGTGTGTACACCATACTCACGATGCTGGTCTGTGCAAAAAGAAAAAGACTTGCATTTATATGGTGCCTTTCACAACCACCGGGCATCCCAAAGCACTTCACAGCTACTTTTTGCACTAGTCACTGTTGTAATGTGGGAAACGCTGCAGCCAATTTGCACACAGCAAGCTCCCACAAACAGCAAAGTGATAATGACAGGATAATCTGTTTCAGTGATGTTGATTGAGAGATAAATACTGGCCCCAGGACACCGGGGAGAACTCCCCCTGCTCTTCTTCCAATAGTGGCCATGAGATCTTTCACATCCACCTGAGAGCAGACGCTGCCTCGGTTTAACTTCTCGTCTGAAAGACAGCCCCTCCAACAGTGCGGCGCTCCCTCAGTACCGCCCCTCCAACAGTGCAGCGGCCCCACAGTACCGCCCCTCCGACAGTGCGGTGCTCCCTCAGTACCGCCCCTCCGACAGTGCGGTGCTCCCTCAGTACCGCCCCTCCGACAGTGCAGCGGCCCCACAGTACCGCCCCTCCGACAGTGCGGTGCTCCCTCAGTACCGCGCTCCCTCAGTACTGCTCCTCCCACAGTGCGGCGCTCCCTCAGTACCGCCCCTCCGACAGTGCGGCCCCACAGTACCGCCCCTCCGACAGTGCGGCGCTCCCTCAGTACCGCCCCTCCGACAGTGCTGCGCTCCCTCAGCACCGCCCCTCCGACCGTGCGGCGCTCCCTCAGCACCGCCCCTCCGACAGTGCGGCGCTCCCTCAGCACCGCCCCTCCGACAGTGCGGCGCTCCCTCAGCACCGCCCCTCCGACAGTGCGGCGCTCCCTCAGCACCGCCCCTCCGACAGTGCGGCGCTCCCTCAGCACCGCCCCTCCGACAGTGCGGCGCTCCCTCAGCACCGCCCCTCCGACAGTGCGGCGCTCCCTCAGCACCGCCCCTCCGACAGTGCGGCGCTCCCTCAGTACCGCCCCTCCGACAGTGCGGCGCTCCCTCAGTACCGCCCCTCCGACAGTGCGGCGCTCCCTCAGCACGGTCCCCCGCTCACCGTCTCCTTGTCCATCAGCAGCACCTTCATGCCGGGCCCGCTCTCCTCGATCATCTTGGAGACATACTGCTTGACGGCGAGCACCGCGTTCATGGCTCCGGCTGAAGGGAGGCACTGAGCCGGTCTGTCGCCGCCCGCTCCCCGCCTCGGCGCACAACCTCCAGCCAGGGCCGCGGGGCAGGCCGGGAGTTGTAGTTCCCCCAGCCCACCGCCGCGCCCACCGCGCCTGCGCCCGAACTACAAGCCCCGGCTTGCACCGCGCGCGGCCGGCTGTTCCCCCCAGATTGCCCGGATGTTGTGTTGTCAACACTGCCGCCCAGAGGTCGGTTCATGGTTTCACAGGCAGCTCACTACCCTCTCCGGCGGGCGGGCGGGCAACTTTTTAAATTTTGCACAGGAGTGCAAATGGATTGTGGAGACTCCAGACTTAAAGCCATCAATGTCAGATAGTCACCAAGAAATCCAGTAGGGAATTCAAAAGAAACGTCTTTAACAAAAGAAAGACTTGCATTTCTCCAGCGCCTATCACGACCACCGGACGTCCCAAAGCGCTTTACGGCCAATGAAGAACTTTTTGAAGTGTGGTCACTGTTGTAATGTAGGAAACGCGGCAGCCAAATTGCGCACAGCAAGCTCCCACAGACAGCAATGTGATTAAGACCACATCATCTATTTTAGTGATGTTGGTTGAGGGATAGAGAGAGAGCCCCAGGTGGGCAGAGGAAACGCTTCAAGGACACCCTCAAAGCCTCCTTGAAAAAGTGCAACATCCCCACCGACACCTGGGAATCCCTGGCCCAAGACCGCACAAAGTGGAGGAGAAGCATCCGGGAAGGTGCCGAACACCTCGAGTCTCTTCGCCGGGAGCAAGCGGAAGCCAAGCGCAGGCAACGCAAGGAGCGCACGTCAACCCAAGCACCCCACCCACCCGCCCCTTCAATCAGGTCTGCCCCACCTGTGACACAGACTGTAGGTCCCGCATTGGAGTCATCAGTCACCCGAGAACTCATTTTTAATGTGGAAGCAAGTCATCCTCGCTTCCGAGGGACTGCCTAAGAAGAAGAAGGTTGAGGGATAAATATTGGCCCCAGGACATCGGGGATAGAGTGGTGAGAATGTGGAACTCGCTGAGGCCAATGCATTTAAGGGGAGGCTAGACAAGCTTTAGATGAGAAACGACAGGAGGAGGCTCGTGTGGAGCATAAATGCCGGCATGGACTGGTTGGGCCGAATGGCCTGTTTCTGTGCCGTATATCCGATGTAATCCTATGTAATAGTCAAGGCTACAAATATTCTCACTAGGTTACATAATATTACATAGTTACATGGTATTTACATGGCACAGAATCAGGCCATTCGGCTCATCACATCCGTGCCGGTGTTTATGTTCCACACAAGCTTCCTCCCACCCCTCTTCATCTCACCCTATCACCATATCCTTCTATTCCCTTCTCCCTCATGTGTTTATCCAGCTTCCCCTTAAATGCATCGATGCTATTCACCTCAACCACTCCCTGTGGTTGCGAGTTCCACATTCTCACCACTCTCTGGGTAAAGAAGTTTCTCCTGAATTCCCCATTGGATTTATTAGTGACGATCTTCTATTGATGGCCCCTAGTTCTGGTCTCCCCCACAAGTGGAATCATCTTCTCTACGTCTACCCTATCGAACCCCATCATAATCTTAAAGACCTCGATCAGGTCACCCCCTCAGCCTTCTCGTTTCTAGAGAAGAGCCCCAGCCTGTTCATCCTTTCCTGATAAGTATATCCTCTCAGTTTTGGTATCATTCTAATAAATCTTTTTTGCACCTTCTCCAGTGCCTTCATATCCTTTTTGTAATATGGAGACCAGAACTGTGCGCAGTGCTCCGAGTGCGGTCTAACCAATGTATATGGAGACCAGAACTGTGCACAGTGCTCCAAGTGTGGTCCAACCAAGGTATATGGAGACCAGAACTGTGCACAGTGCTCCAAGTGTGGTCTAACCAATGTATATGGAGACCCGATCTGTGCACAGTGCTCCAAGTGTGGTCCAACCAAGGTATATGGAGACCAGAACTGTGCACAGTGCTCCAAGTGTGGTCTAACCAAGGTATATGGAGACCCGATCTGTGCACAGTGCTCCAAGTGTGGTCCAACCAAGGTATATGGAGACCAGAACTGTGCACAGTGCTCCAAGTGTGGTCTAACCAACGTATATGGAGACCAGGACTGTGCACAGTGCTCCAAGTGTGATCTAACCAAGGTATATGGAGACCAGAGCTGTGCACAGTGCTCCAAGTGTGGTCTAACCGAGGTATATGGAGACCAGAACTGTGCACAGTGCTCCAAGTGTGGTCTAACCAACGTATATGGAGACCAGGACTGTGCACAGTGCTCCAAGTGTGATCTAACCAAGGTATATGGAGACCAGAACTGTGCACAGTGCTCCAAGTGTGGTCTAACCAAGGTATATGGAGACCCGATCTGTGCACAGTGCTCCAAGTGTGGTCTAACCAAGGTATATGGAGACTAGAACTGTGCACAGTGCTCCAAGTCTGGTCTAACCAAGGTATATGGAGACCAGAACTGTGCACAGTCCTGGTCTCCATATACCTTGGAGGGGAACTTGGAGGTGGTGGTGTTCCCATGCGCCTGCTGCCTTTGTCCTTTTAGGTGGAAGAGGTGGCGGGTTTGGGAGGTGCTGCTGAAGAAGCCTTGGCGAGTTGCTGCAGTGCAGCTTGTAGATGGTACACACTGCAGCCACGGTGCGCCGGTGGTGGAGGGAGTGAGTGTTTAAGGTGGTGGATGGGGTGCCAATCAAGTGGGCTGCTTTGTCCTGGATGTTGTCGAGCTTCTTGAGTGTTGTCGGAGCTGCACTCATCCAGGCAAGTGGAGAGTATTCCATCACACTCCTGACTTGTGCCTTGCAGATGGTGGAAAGGCTTTGGGGAGTCAGGAGGTGAGACACTCGCCGCAGAATACCTTTTCTTTACTATTACAAAGGGTGGTCTAGTAATGGTACTGGGCGAGCAACCCAAATGTTATAAGTTGAAATCCCAACATGGCAATGTGTGCAATTGAATTTAATAAACTGGTAATATGTGAGCTGGTATCAGTAAAATAACCATGAAAATTGCTGGATTACCATAAAACTCAAGTGCTTCATTAATCGCCTTCAGGAATGGAAATCTACCACCATCCCCGTAATTACCTACATGTTATTTTGCTGAAAGCTCTTCGACTTGAAACGTTAATTCAGGGGCAGTACTGAGGGAGCGCCGCACTGTCGGAGGGGCGGTACTGAGGGAGCGCCGCACTGCCGGAGGGGCAGCACTGAGGGAGCGCCGCACTGTCGGACGGCCAGTACTGAGGGAGCGCCGCACTGTCGGAGGGGCGGTACTGAGGGAGCGCCGCACTGTCGGGGGGGCGGTACTGAGGGAGCGCCACACTGTCGGAGGGGCGGTACTGAGGGAGCGTCGGAGGGGCGGTACTGAGGGAGCGCCGCACTGTCGGAGGGGTGGTACTGAGGGAGCGCCGCACTGTCGGAGGGCGGTACTGAGGGAGCACCGCACTGTCGGAGTGGCGGTACTGAGGGAGCGCCGCACTGTCGGAGGGGCGGTACTGAGGGAGCGCCGCACTGTCGGAGGGGCGGTACTGAGGGAGCGTCGGAGGGGCGGTACTGAGGGAGCGCCGCACTGTCGGAGGGGCGGTACTGAGGGAGCGCCGCACTGTCGGAGTGGGGGTACTGAGGGAGCGCCGCACTGTCGGAGGGGCAGTACTGAGGGAGCGCCGCACTGTCGGAGGGGCGGTACTGAGGGAGCGCCGCACTGTCGGAGTGGCGGTACTGAGGGAGCGCCGCACTGTCGGAGGGGCGGTACTGAGGGAGCGCCGCACTGTCGGAGGGGCGGTACTGAGGGAGCGCCGCACTGTCGGAGGGGCGGTACTGAGGGAGCGCCGCACTGTCGGAGGGGCGGTACTGAGGGAGCGCCGCACTGTCGGAGGGGCGGTACTGAGGGAGCGCCGCACTGTCGGAGGGGCGGTACTGAGGGAGCGCCGCACTGTCGGAGGGGCGGTACTGTCGGCGGGGCCGTCTTTCGTATGAGATGTTAAACCGAGGCCCCGTCTGCTCTCTCGAATGGATGTAAAAGTTCCCGCGGCCACTATTTCGAAGAAGAGCAGGAGTGTCCTGGGGCCAATATTTATCCCTCAACCAACATCACTAAAACGGATGATCCGGTCATTAACACTGTAATCTTTGTGGGAGCTTGCTGTGCGCATTTCCGACATTACAACAGTGACCATACTCCGAAAATTGGCTGTAAAGCGCTTTGGGACATCCCGAGGTTGATAAAAGGCGCTGGAAAAATGCGAGTCTTTCTCTGTTTTCAGCATCTGGGGGGGGAGAGTGGAAAACCCCTGGCCCACCCGCGTGACGTCATGGATCTGGCAACCATGACGTCAGTCGCTGGGCTCTGCGATGACGTCACACACACACACACATATATCCCTGCGATGACGTCACACGCACCTCCACAGCGATGACGTCCCACGCACCGCCTCTGCGATGACGTCGCACGCACCGCCTCTGCGATGACGTCACACGCACCGCCGCTGCGATGACGTCAGCGGCGTGGTTGTCAACCCGAGCCTGACGAGCGGCCCCGCCCCCCCGCTCCCCACGCCCCGCCCCCCCCGAGCCCGCCGATTGGCCCGAGCGGCGCCCAAACCCGCGTAACCCGGGGCAACCAGGCCGCCGATTGGCGGGCGATGGCTGTCAGTCAAGGCGGGGCGGGGCCGGGCCAGGCAAGGCTGCGCCGCCAGTGGAGGAGCGGGAGGCCGCAGTGAGGCGCTGGCACCGCTCACCCTGGGCCTCGGCTCTCGCACATCATCCGGCGGCCGCTGTAGGTGAGGCCCCGCGCTCGGGGGGCCCGGACTGAGCCCGGCTCCAGTTCCAGGTAAGGCTCGGGCGCTCCCACGGCCCGCTAGGCCGCCAAGCCTCGGTCTAGATTTGACGCGCGGCCCGAGGGGGGGAGGCGAGTCTGAGGGGAGGGCCCAAAGCGCCGGACTCTCCTGATCTTCTCTCTGCTGTCCCGTCCCCGGGCCCCTCCATCCCCTCCCCCGGGCCTCTGCACCGGTCCCTGGGAGGCCTGGGGCTGGGGGCACCGCTGTCCTGTTGCCCCCTTACACCCCTCACCCCCAAAACACCGGCCCAGACACACAGAGTATTCGACTGTGGGAGGCCTCACACGAGAGCCCAGACACCCAGAGTATTCGATTGTGGGAGGCCTCGCACGAGAGCACAGAGTATGCGACTGTGCGAGGCCTCGCACAAGAGCCCAGACACCCAGTGTATGCGACTGTGGGAGGCATCACACGAGAGCCCAGACACCCAGTGTATGCGACTGTGGGAGGCATCACACGAGAGCCCAGACACCCAGAGTATTCGACTGTGGGAGGCCTCGCACGAGAGCACAGAGTATGCGACTGTGGGAGGCATCACACGAGAGCCCAGACACCCAGTGTATGCGACTGTGGGAGGCATCACACGAAAGCCCAGACACCCAGTGTATGCAATTGCGGGAGGCCTCGCACGAGAGCCCAGGCACCCAGTGTATGCGACTGCGGGAGGCCTCACACGAAAGCCCAGACACCCAGTGTACGCGACTGCGGGAGGCCTCACACGAAAGCCCAGACACCCAGTGTATGCGACTGTGGGGGGGGCAGCCTGCCCCGGTGATTGGCCAGTGTCTCTCTCTCTACGGGGGGGGCAGTCGCTGCACCGCGATCGGGACCGTGCCCTCCAAATAACAGGACCGGGCCGAATGGCCCGCTCCAGTCCCCAGTAAGCAAGGCCGCACACCAAGTGTCCACCCGTACTTGTTCTACGTGTCCAGCAGCACAAGCCCGGCTCTTGCGGAAGTGTGCCACCCACCCGGCCTGGTCGACATCCGACTGTGACTGCAGCGAGGCTGTGTTGTCGTAGGTGGCACGTTTTTGGATTTAAATACAGTAACCTGGCTCTCAGTGCGGGTTAACCGATGGGGAGAAATGATTGCTTCACGTCCACTTCAACTGTCAAAACCCCAAGACATACAATATCAGAACCTGTTGTTAAAACTCCAGCTCTGTCTGTATAACACGAGGGTACAATACTGGTGGGTACAGGTCTGTCACTGTATAACACTGGGGTACAATACTGGGGGGTACAGGTCTGTCACTGTATAACACGGGTACAGTACTGGTGGGGACAGGTCTGTTGCTGTATAATATGGGTACAGCACTGGTGGGTACAGGTCTGTCACTAACATTGGGGTACAGCACTGGTGGGTACGGGTCTGTCACTGTAACACTGGTACAGTACCGGTGGGTACAGGTCTGTCACTAACACTGGGGTACAGTACTAGCGGGTCTGTCACTAACACTGGGGTACAGTACTAGTTGGTACAGGTCTGTCACTAACACGGGTACAGTACTGGCGGGTACAGGTCTGTCACTACAACATTGGGGTGCAGTACTGGTGGGTACAGGTCTGTCACCATCACACTAGTACAGTACTGGTAGGTACAGATTTGTTACTGTATAACACTGGGGTACAGTACTGGTGGGTACAGGTCTGTCACTGTATAACCCGAGGCACAGAATATAAGAGCAGGGAGGTTATGATGGAGCTGCACAAAATGCTAGTTAGGCCACAGCTGGAATACTGTGCGCAGTTCTGGTCGCCACACTATAGGAAGGATGTAATTGCATTGGAGAGGGCCATTGGGAACATCCTTCGGGTACAGTACTGGTGGGTACAGGTCTGTCACTATAACACCGGGGTACAGTACTGGTGGGTACAGGTCTGTCACTATAACACAGGTACAGTACTGGTGGTTACAGGTCTATCACTATAATGGGTACAGTACTGGTGGGTACAGGTCTGTCACTGTATAACACGGGTACAGCACTGGTGGGTACAGGTCTGTCACTAACACTGGGGTACAGTACTGGTGGGTACAGGTCTGTCACTGTATAACACTGGGGTACAGTACTAGTGGGTACAGGTCTGTCACTGTATAACATGGGTACAGTACTGGTGGGTACAGGTCTGTCACTGTATAACACTGGGGTACAGTACTGGTGGATACAGGTCTGTCACTGTATAACCCGAGGCACAGAATATAAGAGCAGGGAGGTTATGATGAAGCTGTACAAAACGCTAGTTAGGCCACAGCTGGAATACTGTGCGCAGTTCTGGTCGCCACACTATAGGAAGGATGTGATTGCATTGGAGAGGGCCATTGGGAACATCCTTCGGGTACAGTACTGTTGGGTACAGTTCTGTCACTGTATAACACGGGTACAGCACTGGTGGGTACAGGTCTGTCACTGTATAACACTGGGGTACAGTACTGGTGGGTTCAGGTCTGTCACTGTATAACACGGGTACAGTACTGGTGGGTACAGGTCTGTCACTATGACACGGGTACAGTACTGGTGGGTACAGGTCTGTCACTATGACACGGGTACAGTACTGGTGGGTACAGGTCTGTCACTGTATAACGGGTATAGTACTAGTGGGTACAGGTCTGTCACTGCAAACGGGTACAGTACTGGTGGGTACAGGTCTGTCACTAACACAGGTACAAAACTGTTGGGTTCAGGTCTGTCACTAACGGGTACAGTGCTGGTGGGTACAGGTCTGTCATTATAATGGGTACAGTGCAGGTGGGCACAGGTCTGTCACTCTATAATACTGGGGTACAGTACTGGCGGGTACAGGTCTGTCACCATCACACTAGTACAGTACTGGTAGGTACAGATCTGTTACTGTATAACGGGTACAGTACTGGTGGGTACAGGTCTGTCACTATAACACCAGGGTACAGTACTGGTGGGTACAGGTCTGTCACTGTATAACACAGGTACAGTACTGGTGGTTACAGGTCTATCAATTTAATTGAATTCAAATCGCTTTATTGGCTTGACAAGTTACATCTTATGTTGCCAAAGCATCGGAAAACGTTCATGTTTGTTCACAAAAATACAGATCTATCCATCACTATAATGGGTACAGTACTGGTGGGTACAGGTCTGTCACTGTATAACACGGGAACAGCACTGGTGGGTACAGGTCTGTTACTAACACTGGGGTACAGTACTGGTGGGTGCAGGTCTGTCACTGTATAACACTGGGGTACAGTACTGGTGGGTACAGGCCTGTCACTGTATAACACTGGGGTACAGTACTGGTGGGTGCAGGCCTGTCACTGTATAACACTGGGGTACAGTACTGGTGCGTACAGGTCTGTCACTGTATAACACTGGGGTACAGTACTGGTGGGTACAGGTCTGTCACTATAACACGGGTACAGTACTGGTGGGTACAGGTCTGTCACTGTATAACACTGGGGTACAGTACTGGTGGGTACAGGTCTGTCACTGTATAACACTGGGGTACAGTACTGGTGGGTACAGGTCTGTCACTGTATAACACTGGGGTACAGTACTGGTGGAGACAGGTCTGTCACTGTATAACACTGGGGTACAGTACTGGTGGGTGCAGGTCTGTCACTGTATAACACGGGTACAGTACTGGTGGGTACAGGTCTGTCACTGTATAACACTGGGGTACAGTACTGGTGGGTACAGGTCTGTCACTGTATAACACTGGGGTACAGTACTGGTGGGTACAGGTCTGTCACCTGTAACACGGGTACAGCACTGGTGGGTGCAGGTCTGTCACTGTATAACACTGGGGTACAGTACTGGTGGGTACAGGTCTGTCACTGTATAACACGGGTACAGTACTGGTGGGTACAGGTCTGTCACTGTATAACACTGGGGTACAGTACTGGTGGGTACAGGTCTGTCACTGTATAACACTGGGGTACAGTACTGGTGGGACAGGTCTGTCACTGTATAACACTGGGGTACAGTACTGGTGGGTACAGGTCTGTCACTGTATAACACTGGGGTACAGTACTGGTGGGTACAGGTCTGTCACTATAACACGGGTACAGTACTGGTGGGTACAGGTCTGTCACTATAACACTGGGGTACAGTACTGGTGGGTACAGGTCTGTCACTGTATAACACTGGGGTACAGTACTGGTTTCTATCAAAAATTCTCACAAATATGCCCTGAATTCAGAAATCTGACTGACAACCAAAAACTCCCATTCCTACTGGGGGAGGCGAGAAGCTGTGTAACACTGGCGGCACACTATGTTACAGCTTGCCATGAACAGAGGGACAACCAGTAAACTAAGACAAGAGTATATATAAACAAGGCGAAAATATAATTATAAACTCAGGGATATACCTGTTTATACACTGTATGAATGGAACCGCGTTTATGTGTTCAACCATAAATGTATTTTGATGCTTTGGCAACATAAGATGTACCTTATCATGCCAATAAAGCGATTTGTATTGTATTGTATTGGGTACAGGTCTGTCACTGTATAACACTGGGGTACAGTACTGGTGGGTACAGGTCTGTCACTGTAACACGGGTACAGCACTGGTGGGTGCAGGTCTGTCACTGTATAACACTGGGGTACAGTACTGGTGGGTACAGGTCTGTCACTGTATAACACGGGTACAGTACTGGTGGGTACAGGTCTGTCACTGTATAACACTGGGGTACAGTACTGGTGGGTACAGGTCTGTCACTGTGTAACACGAGGCATAGAATATAAGAGCAGGGAGGTTATGATGGAGCTGTACAAAACGCTAGTTAGGCCACAGCTGGAATACTGTGTGCAGTTCTGGTCGCCACACTATAGGAAGGATGTGATTGTATTGGTGAGGGCCATTGGGAACATCCTTCGGGAACATAGAAACGTAGAAGATAGGAGCAGGAGTCGGCCATTCGGCCCCTCGAGCCTGCTCCGCCATTCAATGAGATCATGGCTGATCATCCAAACTCAGTACCCTGTCCCTGCCTTCTCCCCATATCCCTTGATCCCTTTAGCCTTAAGAAATATATCCAACTCTTTCTTGAATATATTTAATGAATTGGCCTCTACTGCCTTCTGTGGTAGAGAATTCTGCAGGTTCACCACTCTGGGTGAAGAAATTACTCCTCATTTCTGTCCTAAAAGGCCTACCCCTTATCCTTAGACTGTGACCCCTGGTTCTGGACTCCCCAACCATCGGGAACATCCTTCCTGCATCTAGTCTGTCCAGTCCTGTCAGAATTTTATAAGTTTCAATGAGATCCCCTCTCATTCTTCTAAACTCCAGCGAGTACAAGCCCAATCGACCCAATCTCTCCTCATACGTCATTCCTGCCATCCCAGGTATCAGCCTGGTGAATCTTCGCTGAACTCCTTCCATGGCAAGAACATCCTTCCTCAGATAAGGCGACCAAAACTGCACACAATACTCAAGATGTGGTCTCACCAAGGCCCTGTACAACTGCAGCAAGACATCCTTGTTCCTGTACTCAAATCCTCTCGCTACGAAGGCCAACATGCCATTTGCCTTCTTAACCGCCTGCTGCACCTGCATGCTTACCTTCAGCGACTGGTGCACAAGGACACCCAGGTCTCGTTGCACTTCCCCTTCTCCCAATCTATTGCCATTCAGATTCAGATAATAATCTGCCTTCCTGTTTTTGACACCAAAGTGGATAACCTCACATTTATCCACATTATATTGCATCTGCCATGCTTTTGCCCAATCACCCAACCTGTCCAAATCATCCTGTAGTTTTTTGGCATCCTCCTCACAGCACACACGTCCACCCAGCTTTGTGTCATCTGCAAATTTGGAGATATTACATCTAGTTCCCTTGTCTAGATCATTAATATATATTGTGAATAGCTGGGGTCCGAGGACTGAGCCCTGCGGTACCCCACTAGTCACTGCCTGCCACTCGGGGGAAAAAAAAAAGTTTATTCCAACTCTTTGCTTCTATCTGTCAACCAGTTCTCTATCCAAGTCAATACCTTGCCCCCAATCCCATGTGCCTTAACTTTACACGCTAATCTCTTATGTGGGACCTTATCGAAAGCCTTCTGAAAGTCCAAATACACCACATCCACTGGTTCTCCCTTGTCTATTTTACTAGTTACATCCTCAGTACTGGTGGGTACAGGTCTGTCGCTGTATAACACGGGTACAGTACTGGTGGGTACAGGTCTGTCACTGTATAACACTGGGGTACAGTACTGGTGGGTACAGGTCTGTCACTGTATAACACTGGGGTACAGTACTGGTGGGTACAGGTCTGTCACTGTATAACACGGGTACAGTACTGGTGGGTACAGGTGTCACTGTATAACACTAGGGTGCAGTACTGGTGGGTACAGGTCTGTCACTGTATAACACTGGGGTACAGTGCTGGCGGGTACAGGTTTGTCACTAACACTGGGGTACAGTGCTGGTGGGTACAGGTTGTCACTATATAACACTGGGGTACAGTACTGGTGGGTGCAGGTCTGTCACTAGCACGGGTACAGTACTGGTGGGTACAGGTCTGTCACTAACTGGTACAGTACGGGTGGGTACAGGTCTGTCTCACTAACACTGGGGTACAGTACTAGTGGGTACAGGTCTGTCACTGTATAACACGGGTATGGTACTGGTCGGTACAGGTCTGTCACTGTATAACACTGGTACAGTACTAGTGGGTACAGGTCTGTCACTATGACACGGGTACAGTACTGGTGGTAACAGGTCTGTCACTGTATAACACTGGGGTACAGGTCTGTCACTATAACACGGGTACAGGTCTGGTACAGTACGGGTGGGTACAGGTCTGTCACTATAACACGAATACAGTACTAGTGGGTACAGGTCTGTCACTATAACATGGGTACAGTACTGGTGGGTACAGGTCTGTCATTGTATAACGGGTACAGTACTGGTGGGTACAAGTCTGTTACTAACACTGGGGTGCAGTACTGGTGGGTACGGGTCTGTCACTAACAATGAGGTACAGTACTGGTGGGTACAGGTCTGTCACTATAACACTGGGGTACAGTACTGGTGGGTACAGGTCTGTCACTATAACACTGGGGTACAGTACTGGTGGGTACAAGTCTGTCGCTGTATAACACTGGGGTACAGTACTGGTGGGTACAGGTCTGTCACTGGACATTGGAGCAATTTGATGGGATGTGTCGAGTATTAAACAGAATCATAGTGTATTATGTTGCAGTGTGGGTTTGTCTGTGATTTTTCCCCTTTACAGTAACTGGTATGAATGCACTAACTAGGCCCAGTGATGGCTTCTATAGCTGTTTGCGAGTCCCATCTGAAAGTTGTTGTGGAGTTCAGGCTGAAAGCAGTGTTTTGCCTGTTTGTTCTTCAGCACGTGCTGCCCAGAAGCTGTGAGCACTGTGAGGAATGCCAGGTTTTATTGTTGTCTTGTAACTTTGTGTGGGCTGATCGGTGGGCGACAGCGAGACAGAGCAGTGATTGAGCCAATCAATGGGCTTCTCACTGCTGTGAACTTGGAGTGAAACACTTTCGCTAACCTCATCAGAATGCCTGATTTCAATTCTTCCTCCTCTCGTGGGACGTTCTGTCCGGTGGGGGGCGGGGGTTTGGTTCCGTTGCTGTGCGAGGAATTTGCGAATGGTGGGGGTGGCAGATTGATAGAGAGTAGAGTGGACGTGGGCTGGGTGGAATACAGCCTCACACAGCAGCTCCCCGCCAATACCTGGGCTTTATGGCCCTGTTACCAGAGCCGGTGTCTGCGGGAGATTAAACTTCCTTCCGTTTGTGTCATGGCTTCTATGTGAATCCTGAGTTCATCAGATGAGGGGAGGGGTGTGGGGTGAGGGGCGCTTTCATTTTCAGACACTCCGTGTAGCCGGCAGGCGCTCCCAGCTCCGGCTCGGAACAACTCCCCGGTACACCTCATAGTATTAACATGAAAGGCAGTCTCTTCATGAAGAGGGCACTGTATTACAGCACAAGTTGGGTGCAGATTAAATTTCCCTGTGCTCTGTCCTCACTCAGACTGGAGGCTCATACCCCACGTGTGCGGCATTTATCCTATCCCACGCCCGATACGTCACGGTCTGTGAGTTGGAGGTTTTGTGTTGAGGGCTTATGTCCCCAGGATCCTCCCAGCTTTACATCTGCCCCACCGGGTCACCTGGAGGGTTTGGGGTGGGGGGGTGGCTCCTGTCTTCAAAGCCTGACCGTTGTCCTTCAGCCTTTCACCTTTCCGATGCGGGTAGAATAGGATGTGTGGCGAAGTCGGGAGGGAGCAAGGAGTGATTCGCACCCCTTTCACTGATGTGGGAGGCCAGCGTGATAACCCAGCTCTCCACCCAATCCCCAGCGTGCCCTGACTCTCTGGGAGCCTGTCCTTCCTGCTTGTGTGTAGTTAACCTGTTCTATCTGCTCCCCAGTGCTGATGTATTTTTATCATTTCAATCTCTGCAGGAAAAACAAGTTTGAAAAGGACTGAATATTTACTTGCTGAGCAGGGCCATTAACTGCCTCAAAACCAGAGACAGCACATTAACTCCTCCTCCGTGGCCTGAACGTCATAAAGTAAGAACTCCCTGTGCGTTTCAAGAATTGAAACTGTGAACTTGGATCCCAGTCATGAATTGAAGTGGGGAACTAAAGGCCAGAGCTCTGTGTAAAATCATTCACACTTAGACAATGCCACAGCTCATTCATCTCAAAGAAACAAAATAGCTCTGGCCCAGGGGGAGATGCTGAATTTCGCCACGGCATTCACCCAAAGGAGACGGGGACTTCACATCCAATTGTGTCCCGGTGCTGTCACTGCCCTGTCAGTACAGCGCAACAACAGGGCTTCTGCAAATCTCTCACTGTGTCCACGTGATTGGTGACAAACACCCAGACATAACACTGGGGTACAGCACTGGGGGGTACAGGTCTGTCACTGTATAACACTGGGGTACAGTACTGGTGGGTACAGGTCTGTCACTAACACTGGGGTACAGTACTGGTGGGTACAGGTCTGTCACTGTATAACAGGTACAGTACTGGTGGGTACAGGTCTGTCATTAACACGGGTACAGTACTGGTGGGTACAGGTCTGTCACTATAACACGGGTACAGTACTGGTGGGTACAGGTCTGTCACTGTATAACACTGGGGTACAGTACTGGTGGGTACAGGTCTGTCACTATAACACTGGTACAGTACTGGTGGGTGCAGGTCTGTCACTGTATAACGCTGGGGTACAGTACTGGTGGGTACAGGTCTGTCACTATAACACTGGTACAGTACTGGTGGGTGCAGGTCTGTCACTGTATAACACTGGGGTACAGTACTGGTGGGCACAGGTCTGTCACTGTATAACCCGGGTACAGTACTGGTGGGCACAGGTCTGTCACTGTATAACCCGGGTACAGTACTGGTGGGTACAGGTCTGTCACTGTAACACGGGTACAGTACTGGTGGGTACAGTCTGTCACTGTATAACACTGGGGTACAGTACTGGTGGGTACAGGTCTGTCACTGTATAACACTGGGGTACAGCACTGGTGGGTACAGGTCTGTCACTGTATAACACGGGTACAGTACTGGTGGGTACAGGTCTGTCACTGTATAACACTGGGGTACAGTACTGGTGGGTACAGGTCTGTCACTGTATAACACGGGTACAGTACTGGTGGGTACAGGTCTGTCACTGTATAACACTGGGGTACAGTACTGGTGGGTACAGGTCTGTCACTGTATAACACTGGGGTACAGTACTGGTAGGTACAGGTCTGTCACTATATAACGCTGGGGTACAGTACTGGTGGGTACAGGTCTGTCACTGTATAACTGGGTACAGTACTGGTGGGTACAGGTCTGTCACTGTATAACACTAGGGTACAGTACTGGTGGGTACAGGTCTGTCACTGTATAACACTGGGGTACAGTACTGGTGGGTACAGGTCTGTCCCTGTAACACTGGGGTACAGTACTGGTGGGTACAGGTCTGTCCCTGTAACACTGGGGTACAGTACTGGTGGGTACAGGTCTGTCACTGTATAACTGGGGGACAGTACTGGTGGGTACAGGTCTGTCACTAACACTGGGGTACAGTACTGGAGGGTACAGGTCTGTCACTGTATAACACGGGTACAGTACTGGTGGGTACAGGTCTGTCCCTGTAACACTGGGGTACAGTACTGGTGGGTACAGGTCTGTCACTGTATAACACTGGGGTACAGTACTGGTGGGTACAGGTCTGTCACTGTATAACACTGGGGTACAGTACTGGTGGGTACAGGTCTGTCACTGTATAACGCTGGGGTACAGTACTGGTGGGTACAGGTCTGTCACTGTATAACTGGGGTACAGTACTGGTGGGTACAGGTCTGTCCCTGTAACACTGGGGTACAGTACTGGTGGGTACAGGTCTGTCACTAACACTGGGGTACAGTACTGGTGGGTACAGGTCTGTCAATAACACTGGGGTACAGTACTGGTGGGTACAGGTCTGTCACTGTATAACTGGGGTACAGTACTGGTGGGTACAGGTCTGTCCCTGTAACACTGGGGTACAGTACTGGTGGGTACAGGTCTGTCACTGTATAACACTGGGGTACAGTGCTGGTGGGTACAGGTCTGTCACTATAACACTGGGGTACAGTACTGGTGGGGACAGGTCTGTCACTGTATAACACTGGGGTACAGTACTGGTGGGTACAGGTCTTGTGGTCCGTTCTGCTATCCAGTCGAGGTACGTTCTCGCGCTGTTGATGGGCGGCCAACCCTTGGGGAAGTTGTGGCACGTGAAGTGCGGTGGGGTCTATTTTAACAAAGACATGAGGTTGACCTTTGGGGGTTTAGCGCGCTCATGTGTTGGGGTTAAGGACCCTTGTTCGGATTGCTTCTTAACATGTGCCTTCAGGTGGTTTGATTTTAAATTAACTTCTCGCTCAGTTGCCATTCCTTCCTCAGGGAGGGGCAGCTTTATGTGATGTACTGGGTAGCGGCCCACATCTGCACAAAGCTGAGCTGCTTCTGTCGGCGGGGCGTGGGGGGGGGGGGGGGCGTTTCTTACGGGGGAAGTCTGGAGGGAGCTGGGCAGGAACTGCTTTCATTTTCTGCACTCGCTGGCTGTTTTCAAACGCCCCATCGCTTTTGGAAACTGGAGTCCTGGCTGCGTTACCCCCACGTACAGCCACAGGTGAACCCCGTGCAGCAGGTGCTGGGTTCTTGCTGGTCCCAGGGCACCGCCGGAAGGACGGGGTGTTCTCCCCGCACAAAACCCAGCTTCACTCCCTCAACCAAAAGCACCAGAGACCCACTCCATGGGCCTTCACCTCAGTGCTGTTTGTGAGACACTGAGGGAGAGCGGAACAGTCGCATCAACACCGACCGAGTGTGTGAGGAAAACCCTTGTTGTGAGAACACAGTCTGCCAAACTTTGGAAGTTTTGAATTGTGAATGTTTGATCAAAGAGTTCAGTGCTGTGTGTCACTGGTGCTGGAGTTCACACGCAGGGTGTGGTGATACTGGGGTGAGTGAATGGTCACACGCTGCTCGCGCTCTCTCTCTCACTCAGTCTTCTGCTCGACCTCAGCCCTGAGCAGGTTTCCTGGGATCGCGGGCAGTCCCTTTACCGCGTCTGTGGGCGGTGAAGTGGGGTAGTGCCATGCGCCCGCAGGCTGTGGGACTGTACCCCTGTGTGGGTGGGAGTGGGAGAGTGTAATCCACAGACTGCACTGGAGGAGTCGGATGTGGCTCTGACCCAGGAGCTGCTGTCTCAAACCCACACTGGGTGGAAGTGGCTGATTTATTTCAAAGACCTCACTTGCAGGCATGGTTTTATTTTGAGCTGGGCTTGATTTCCTGCCCTGCCTTCTCCTGAGCTGTTTGACTTTCTACTCCCTGATGTATATGTACTTCGCCCAGACTATCTGTGACTCATCGACGTTGCAAGTATACTCCGTATTTTAAGCTGCAGCTTTAGGAGGGGTGGTTCATGGTAAATCTGGCAATACTTGCCCAACAGCCTGTGGTGGGGTACGGTGTTGCAGTGCAAAGTACCCGCAGGTATTGACTGGAAGAATCCCATCAGGCTGGGGCATGTTCGGAGAGATTGCAACTCCCTGCCGTGTCGGAGCAGCAAGCTATACTTTCCCTCGGCCCTCGCTTCCTGCAGGGAAGCCCTGCTCAATGGAGCACAGACCAATTTGCCCGTGTCACAGAGGGTCCCTGCTGGGACTCCCGCTTCCCATTCCTGGCCAATGGCGGGGGGGGCGAAGGGCGGTCTGGGATAAGAGGAGGGTGTCTGTGCCACCCCCGGCATCGACCTGGTCAATGTTCTCTCTCTCTCTCTCTCTCTCTCTGCCCTTCGTATTATGTGGTGCCCAGATGTGCAGGCAGTGCTGTAACTGGTTCGTTGTCTCTCCGTCCCTGCTTGACCCTGAGCCTCTCGCCCCCCGCTGGGCACTGCGTCTCTCTCCCCTCGCTCGACCCCGCGTCTCTCTCTTTTTCCCCCCCCCCCCCCCCCCCCCGCTCGACCCAGTGTCTCTCTCTCTCTCTCTTCTCCCCCCCCCCCCCGGCTCGGCCCCGTGTCTCTCTTTCCTCCCCCCCCCGGCTCGGCCCCGCGTCTCTCACCCCCCCGCTCGACCCCCCCGCTCTGCCCCGCGTCTCTGTGCCCCGCGTGTCTCTTTTCCCCCGCCCCCCCCCCCCCCCGCTGTGAATGTTAACATCAGTTCTTGTTGCTGTGTGAAATTCCGGCCAGACCCTCTCTGCCTACCTGCTGATTTTGATGACAGTCAGCAGTGTATTGGAATGTGTCCGGTCACACAACCCCCGTGTGGATATTGAGCTGCAGGGTGTGTCGCCCCATCAGTGATGGTGAGGAGTAGTTCGCACTGTTCTGGGGGCATCCTCGCGCTCTGTGTTTGTACCTGTGTAGCGAAGGCGGGCTGTGAGACCGCGCCGTGTCTCCCAGCCACCTCCTCCGCTGTTCTTGATCGTGGGAGGCAAGACAGTGCGTTGGCGAGCTATTCAACCGTGCAGATTATCACGGCAGGACACGATCCTGTCTGCACCCTGACCCGCTTTCTAACCACAGTCATTGCAATGCTGACCCCTGTGGGGCTTCTGTCTGGGCCAGTTCACTCAGCACAGACCGGGGCTAGACCCAGAGCTTACGATGGCGCAGCACTCGGAGGTGCGTTAACCCACCGCCCCCTGGGATTGCCCCTCTTTTTTCTAAAGTGGATTTTCTGGAAGGCGTTCAGTGAATCTGAGCAAGCCTGGATCATCGAGCTCGCGATTACACAGGATATACAGCACAGAAACAGGCCATTCGGCCCCATCAGTCCGTGCTGCAATCGAGCCTGCTCCAGCCTTTCTAAATCTATCCGCATTCTCTCTCTTTCTCCCTCATGCTTGTCCAGCCTCCCCTTAAATGCATCTCTGCTATTTGCCTCAACCACTCCCTGTGGTAGCGACTTCCACATTCTCACCACTCTCTGGGTAAACATGCCCTAGGGTGAGGCCTGAACTTTAAGGCTCATTAACATACGTCGTTATATGTTGCTGCTCGCTTCCTGCTTTCTCCCACTACCTTCTCTCTGTCTTCTCTTAGGCAGTCCCTCGGAACCGAGGATGACTTGCTTCCACACTAAAAATGAGTTCTCAGGTGACTGCTGAGTCCAATACAGGACCTACAGTCTCTGTCACAGGTGGGGCAGGCGGTGGTTGAAGGGGGTGGGTGGGTCGGGTGCTTGGGTTGACGTGCGCTCCTTCCGCTGCCTGCGCTTGGCTTCCGCTTGCTCCCGGCGAAGAGACTCGAGGTGTTCGGCGCCTTCCCGGATGCTTCTCCTCCACTTTGTGCGGTCTTGGGCCAGGGATTCCCAGGTGTCGGTGGGGATGTTGCACTTTTTCAAGGAGGCTTTGCGGGTGTCCTTGAAGCGTTTGCTCTGCCCACCTGGGGCTCTCTTGCCGCGCCGGAGCTCCGAGTAGAGCGCTTGTTTTGGGAGCCTCGTATCGGGCATGCGGACGATGTGACCCATCCATCGGAGCTGATTGAGCGTGGTCAGAGCTTCGATGCTGGGGATGTTGGCCTGAGCAAGAACACTGACGTTGGTGCGCCTATCCTGCCAATGGATTTGCAGGATCTTGCGGGGGCAGCGTTGGTGGTACCTCTCCAGTGCTTTGAGGTGCCTGCTGTACATGGTCCATGTCTCTGAGGCATACAGCAGGGTGGGTATCACTGCTGTCCTGTAGACCATGAGCTTAGTGCTGGGTTTGAGGTCCTGGTCTTCAAACAAAGAGAGAGAGACCTTCTCTCTGTGTGATAGTGGGTGCTGGCTGGAGAAAGCCTGGGAGGGCCTGTGTGGGATGGCATGTGCTGCAGTGAATGACGAGTGAGGAGCTGCTGCCCGTGTGTGACCAGTTTTAAAGGGTCACTGGAGAGGAAATAAGACGAGTGTCGGTCTCCCTGCGCTCTCCCCGAGGGCGGAGGATGCAGAAACGCTGGGTATCGGTCGCGGTTCAAGGGGGCAGAGTGCGAGAATCCCGCTTCACGGTGACCCCGGTGACGGGTAACAGGAAAGACGCTGCCAGCGGGAAGCAGAGTATCGTAGGAAGCTTTCTTTCCCGAGGCCATCCCAAGCTCATCCCTCGACCAGCACAAGCCTCCACATTCCGACACATTCCAGCATGTTTGTGGTCGCGTGCGTGACGCTGAGATATTTAACTCCGGAATGCAGTTCCAGAGTAGTCCTATGCATCTGGGGCCTGATCAGTGGGCCTGTACCTCCCGATATCTGAACACATTATACGGAGCCAGCTGCCCGTACCCAAAAGAGAAGTTGCATTTAGACGGTTGCTGCACATATATCTCTGTATTACACTGTTTAATAGGAGCAGGAGGAGGCCATTCAGCCCCTCTTGCCTGTTCCGCTGTTCAAGAAGGAGTTAGATATATTTCTTAAGGCTAAAGGGATATGGGAGAAAGCAGGGACTGGGTACTGAGTTTGAATGATCAGCCATGATCGCATTGACTGGCGGAACAGGCTCGAGGGGCTAAATGACCGCCTCCTGGTCCTATGTTCCCTAGCGCAGGATAGGGCTGTGCTGTGCTGCATTCCATGGTTGAATATACCCTGGACTCTTGGATGAAGAGTGGCTGTTTGATCGAGTACCTGCTGCTGTGAGCCTGTGACTGTGGGCAGGAGTCAGTGACGGAGCAGAGGAGGAGGCTTGCTCAGACCCTGTACCTCGCTGCCTGGTGTTGTGGAGACACGTAAAAAGCATTAAATATTTAACAAGCAACACAAGACGGAGATTAATAAAAGGATGGAGGGGGGGGAAAGTACCAGAGCTAGAAACCTGAAACGACAGCAATAAACACTAGCAACGCACACCGGATACAGGGGGAAAGGCGGGAAATGGGATTGTAGCAGACAGCTCGCATTGGAGATCTAGCCCAGCACGATGGCTGCCTCCTGCACTGTGCATTCAGCAGGGGGCAGAGAGTCTGGGGAGGGAGGGAGGCCGGCACCGAATGGCTGAGGCTGGGATGTCCTTGCCAAATGCTCACCATTGTCGCTGTCCCTTGGGTTGTCCAGAGCGGCTGTGCAACCAAGCATACCATCGGACTGCCGGTGTGATGGTAACTGGAACCGGGAGGAGGGAGAATCCGTTCCGATTCACTGCCTGTTTGATAGAGGCTGCTTTGTACATAATATTGATAGAATATGATAGAATTCTTCATTAAGATGGAGAGTGAAGTCGTTGACTCGGAGACTAGGGTCCTGAATTTAAATAAAGGAAACTACGATGGTATGAGGCGCGAGTTGGCTAGGATGGATTGGGGAACGTTACTTAAAGGGTTGACGGTGGATAGGCAATGGCAAACATTTAAAGATCGCATGGATGAACTACAGAATTTGTTCATTCCTGTTTGGCATAAAAAATAAAACAAAAAAGATGACTCAACCGTGGCTAACGAAGGAAATTAGGGATAGCATAAGATCCAAGGAGAGGACATATAAATTGGCCAGAAAAAGCAGCAAATCTGAGGATTGGGAGCAGTTTAGGATTCAGCAAAGGAGGACAAAGGGATTAATTAAGAGGGGGGAAATAGAGTATGAGAGTAAGCTTGCAGGGAACATAAAAACTGACTGTAAAAGCTTTTATAGATATGTGAAGAGAAAAAGATTGGTGAAGTCAAGCGTAGGCCCCTTGCAGTCAGAATCAGGGGAATTTATAATGGGGGACAAAGAAATGGCAGACCAATTAAATACATATTTTGGTTCTGTCTTCACAAAGGAGGACACAAATAACCTCCCAGAGATGTCGGGGAACATAGGGCCTGATGAAAGGGAGGAACTGAAAGAAATCAGTATTTGTAGGGAAATGGTGTTAGGGAAATTGACGGGATTGAAGGCCGATCAATCCCCAGGGCCTGATAATCTACATCCTAGGTGTTAAGTCCGTGAATGATTGAGACACGGACTAGCAGGAGAGAAACAAAGAGATCTTTACTGGTGAAAGGCATAAACGAAACTAACCAACAGAGGCTCTCTAGCGCCTTTTATACAGGGGTGGTCACTGCCGGTACTGCAGTCTGAGACCAGTTATTCTCTTAAAGGTACATACACAACAATTCCTCCCCTTTTAGATAAACAGTACATAACATTCATTTAACAACTAATGATAACGAATTACAATCACAATTACTGTTGCTAGATACAGTGGTTAAGTTTAAGCAATTATAAGTTCAGTCTTTGAGGAGGCTTCCTGATTCTGTCTGGATAACGCCTCTTTGGGGTATCAGGTTCTTCTGGCAATGTTGAGTCGGGATCAATGTCGTTGTTTGGTTCATCTGCTTCCAATATTACCGGTTCTGCGGTAGCTGCAATTGGAACGTCGATTTCATTACCAGGTGTATCAGATCGTGGTGTGGAGTTGACGTTTTCCAGTGACTCTAGAATCTGGTCAGCATGGCGTCTTACAATGCTCTCCCCAACGTCCACGGTATACATGAGAGGTCCTTGTCGTGTACAAATCGTTCCTGGCTGCCATTTCTCAGTGCGGTAGTCCCGGGCCAAAACTGGTTGACCTATCTTAAAACTCCTGGTCGGCCTTTCATTCATATTCTGAAACTGCCTGTTCTCCACATCTCTTCGGACGTTTGGCTTAACCAAATCCAAGCGGCATCGTAGTCTTCGATTGAAGAACATCATGGCTGGAGTTTGGTTGGTAACCGCATGTGTCGCATTCCGGTAGGCAAACAAGAAGTTGTCCACCTTGTGTTGTAGGGGTATATCTTCATTACACATTGCCTTGATAGCCTTCTTGAATGTTTGGACAAACCTCTCGGCCAATCCATTAGTGGCTGGATGATATGGGGCAGATGTGTAATGCTTAACACCATTGTTCTTTAAGAACCTCCGGAACTCTTCAGACACAAACTGTGGTCCATTGTTAGAGCAAATCTGTTCAGGCAGCCCATTCCTGGCGTATATGGTTCGTAAAACTGTGATAGTTTTTTCCGTGGTGGTTGAGGACATTTTTATTACCTCTGGCCACTTTGTGCATCCACCGCAATTAAAAACATCGAGTCCATGAAGGGACCAGCAAAATCAATGTGCACCCTTTGCCATGGAGATGAGGGCCACTCCCATGGATGCAGAGGAGCTTGTGGTGGGGCGTTTTGGACCTTCTGGCATCCTGCACAGCTCTTGGTCATCTCTTCGATTTCTCTATCGATTCCCGGCCACCACACAAACGCTCTGGCTAAGCTCTTCATTTTTACCCCACCCAGATGACCCTCATGAAGCTCATTGAGCACTCTATCCGTCAACTTAGGTGGAATTACTACTCTGGATCCACACATCAAGGTTCCTCTGCACACTGACAGCTGTTCTCTTCTTGGCGAAAATGCTGGCAGCAGTGGTTCGCCATGTGCTGGCCATCCCTTCACCGTTAAATCATAGACCCGTGATAGTGTCGGGTCATTCCGTGTTTCCTTTTCTATGTTTGCATTCGTCACAGGGAGACATTCGACTATGGTCGAGTGGAATAACTCCATTGGATCCACTGCAAGGTCGTCTTCTTCCACCGTCGGCAACGGTAGACGTGACAATCCATCAGCATTTCCATGCTGTTTAGTTCCCCTGTACTCGATGTCATATTGGTGTGCCCCTAGGAAAAGGGACCATCTCTGCAGCCGTTGTGCTGTCATTATCGGTACGCCCTTCTGAGGGTTGAAAATGGAGACGAGGTTGATGATCGGTTAGTAGAGTAAATTTTTGACCGTGCAGATAGTGATTGAACTTCTTCACCCCCCACACTAGGCTGAGGGCCTCTCTGTCAATCTGGGCGTAGTTACGCTCGGCAGAAGTTAACGAGCGTGACGCAAAAGCTATCGGCCTCTCCAAACCATCAAGGAATTTATGTGACAGTACCGCCCCAATGCCGTAGGGAGACGCATCACACGCCAGCCTGATTGGCAGTGCTGGGTTGTAGTGAGCCAATACTTCCTTCGAAGTGATTAAGTCCTTACTCTTCTGAAAAGCACGCTTACAATCATCGCTCCATTTCCATGCTACCCCCGTTCGTAGCAGGGCGTTCAGTGGATGCAGAATTGTCGACAAATTCGGCAAAAACTTATGATAGTAATTCACCAACCCGAGGAATGACCTCAGTTGTGACACATTTTCAGGCGCTGGGACCTTAACAACCGCTTCAATTTTGTCAGGGGACTTATGTAACCCCTCTTTATCAATCACGTGGCCACAATACGATATCTGTTTCTTTAAAAATTCGCACTTGGGGCGGTTGGCTCGCAGCCCATGTTCCCGTAGTCTAGTGAGCACCTGTTCTAGGTTGTTAAGGTGTTCACTGTCATCTTCACCTGTTACAAGGATGTCGTCCAAGTAACACTGAGTCCCCGGAATCCCTTGCAGGACTTGTTCCATCGCTCTTTGCCATATCGCCAGAGCCGATGCTACTCCGAATACCAATTGATGATACTGGTAAAGACCTTTGTGAGTGTTTATCGTGAGATACTTCCTAGAGGACTCTTCAACCTCCATCTGCAAATATGCTTGTGCTAGGTCAATTTTTGTAAAACGCTTCCCTCCAGACAGTGAGGCGAAGATGTCTTCTATCCTTGGAAGAGGATATTGTACTGTGTGAAGGACAGGGTTCACCGTCACCTTGAAATCCCCACAGATGCGAATCTTTCTTGGCTCTCCGGACTTATTGCTTAACATTTTCTTCATGACAGGAACGATGGGTGTCGCCCACTCGCTCCAGTCGACCTTAGACAACACGCCCGCCTTCTCCAGATTCTCCAGCTCTGCCTCGACGGCTGGACGAATTGCATATGGTACCGGTCTCGCTTTGAAAAACTTGGGAACTGCATTCTCTTCTATTTTTAACGAGGCGGTTACGCCTTTAAGCGTGCCCAGTTCTTGTTGAAATACCTCTTTGGCGTTAGCTAAGATTGTTGACAATCGTCCAGGAGTGACGTCTTCATCTTTTTTACCGTCCACCATCATTGCATGAATGGAATGCCAATCTAAGTTTATCTTCCTGATCCATTCCCGTCCCAATAACGGTGGTCCACCATTTGGCAGTATGTAGAGATACAATTTCCGTATTTTCTTGCCATTGTATTCGACAGGCACCCTTATTTTTCCTCTGGGGTATACTTTTTGCCCCGTATACGTCGTCAAGACGATGGATGTCTCTCTCAAGGGTATGTGTGAAAATAGCCGCTAATAGTCTCGTCGATTCATGGCGGTTAGCGCTGATCCTGTATCCAATTCCATTTTAACTTGGGACCCTGCTATCGTGAGGGTGACCCAAATGGTTCGGTGATCCTCTTTTGCGATTACATTGTGAAGTTTGAGACAGCTTAATCTCCTGTTCTCTGATTCACTATCGCTCATCTGGTCTTCGGAACTACTGTCCGTCATCTTTTGTACTTTCTTGTACGGTTCCTTAGTAGCCTTTTTGTTGTCGCTGGTCTTCTTCCCAGACCTACAAACTCGTGCAATGTGTCCAATCTTCCCGCATTGTCTGCATATTTTGTCTTTGGACCAGCAGTCCTTCTGGTCATGGTTAGTTCTGCCGCAGCGATAACATTTAGCAAATCCCCGTGTCATTTCATGGGTGCTGTATTCCTGTGGTTTTTGTTGAATTTGTGCAGCTCCCCTGGCTGCTGCTTCATACGATACTGCCACGCTGAAAGCCTTATCTAGCGTCAGCTCTTTTTCTGCGAGTAACTTCTTCTGTGTTCCTTCACTCAGGAGTCCACAGACAAATTTGTCCTGTAGAGTATCTGTCAGTCCTGCTCCGAACTGGCAGTGTTTTGATAGCTTGCGTAGTTCCGTAAGATACTCCGCATTGCTCTCATCTTTGTGCTGAGTTCTCCTGTGGAATTTAAATCTTTCTGCTATCAACAGCGGTGCAGGGTTTAAGTGCTCCTGTAGAACAGCAACAATTTCGTTAAAACTCTTCGCCTTCGGTTTGGCTGGTGTAATCAGATCCCGCAATAGGCCGTACGTTCTAGCGCCCATTACGTTTAGCAATATTGATGCCTTTTTTCCCTCTGCTATTTCATTTGCCTCGAAATATACCTCGACTCTTTCCACATACGTGGTCCAGTCCTCTAATGTATTATCAAAAGCAGTGATACAGCCAGTCTTCGGCATCTTGCAAATCTAAAATGGCGCCTCCCGTGCTTTGCCTTCTTCCCCGCTGTTGTTAGCGCTGCTTTCCACGGTTTCCTGCGCGTTAAATATTAATTCATTTTCTTTTATTATCTTCCCGTCGTGGAGCGGACCCTCTGGGACACTTCCCTCCCTCTTCTGAGGTCTGAACGCTGCCCAGCTTCGAAACACCGGCCGCGCCCTGTATGCTCCACCCTCTCTCTCTCTCCTTGCTTCCCGACTCGCTGCCCGGCCCCGTTGCAGCCCAGGAAGGATCAGAGCACTACCTGCCACCAGCCCGATTAGCTGGGAAACCACGGACCGAGGAACCCAGCCTGGCTCTGGACAGTCTCTCCTGCAAGTTTTGAAATCGATGATTGACGGTCGACGCCCGTTTCTCGAGTTTCAACGGCCTATTTTTTTTTTTCTCTTCTTTCTTCTGGCTCCGACCTTCAACACGTCGTCGGAGCTGCTGCTGAGTTGCAGGTAAGTTCGTTTCTAACTCGTCGCCAGTGTTAAGTCCGTGAATGATTGAGACACGGACTAGCAGGAGAGAAACAAACAAGTCTTTACTGGTGAAAGGCATAAATGAAAACTAACCAACAGAGGCTCTCTAGCGCCTTTTATGCAGGGGTGGTCACTGCCGGTACTGCAGTCTGAGACCAGTTATTCTCTTCAAGGTACATACACAACACTAGGGTACTTAAGGAAGTGGCTCTAGAAATAGTAGATGCATTGCTGGTCATCATCCAAAATTGTATAGATTCTGGAACAGTTCCCATGGATTGGAAGGTAGCTACTGTAACCGCTCTATTTAAAATAAGGTGGTAGGGAGAAAATGGGGAATTATAGACCGGTAAGCCTGACATCGGTAGTGGGGAAAATGCTAGAGTCCATTATAAAAGATGTACTTACATCTAGTTCCCTCATCTAGATCATTAATATATAATATCTCCAAGTTTGCAGACGACACAAAGCTGGGTGGGCGTGTGTGCTGTGAGGAGGATGCAGAGAAACTCCAGTATGATTTGGACAGGTTGGGTGATTGGGCAGATGCATGACAGATGCAGTATAATGTGGATAAATGTGAGGTTATCCACTTTGGTGGCAAAAACAGGACGGCAGATTATTATCTGAACGCAATAGATTGGGAAAAGGGGAAGTGCAACGAGACCTGGGTGTTCTTGTGCACCAGTCGCTGAAGGCAAGCATGCAGGTGCAGCAGGCGGTTAAGAAGGCAAATGGTATGTTAGGCTACATAGCGAGAGGATTCGAGTACAGGAACAAGGTTGTCTTGCTGCAGTTGTACAGGGCCTTGGTGAGACCACACCTTGAGTATTGTGTGCAGTTTTGGTCGCCTTATCTGAGGAAGGATGTTCTTGCCATGGAGAGAGTGCAGCGAAGATTCACCAGACTGATACCTGGGATGGCAGGAATGACGTATGAGGAGAGATTGGGTCGATTGGGCTTATATTTGCTGGAGTTTAGAAGAATGAGAGGGGATCTCATTGAAACTTATAAAATTCTAACAGGACTAAACAGACTAGATGCAGGAAGGATGTTCCCGATGGCGGGGGAGTCCAAACCAGGGGTCACAGTCTAAGGATAAGGGGTAAGCCATTTACGACAGAGATGAGGAGGAATTTCTTCACCCAGAGAGTGGTGAACCTGTGGAATTCTCTACCACACAAGGCAGTGGATGCCAATTCATTAAATATATTCAAGAAGGAGTTAGATATATTTCTTAAGGCTAAAGGGATCAAGGGATATGGGGAGGAAGCAGGGACAGGGTACTGAGTTTGGATGATCAGCCATGATCTCATTGAATGGCGGAGCAGGCTCGAGGGGCCGAATGGCCTGCTCATGCTCCTATCTTCGATGTGCAGACCCCGGGCCGGTGCTTTGGGCTAATTCCGGTTGGCAGCAGCAGTTGCATTTGCCCTGAGGTTGCACCCACTGTGAGGAGCTCTGTCGCTGAGTGAGTGTTACTGGCTGCTGTCTAATCTAACCATCTGAAGCTCTCCCAACACCTGCAGGGAGCTGGGAATGAGAAAGAAGTTAGCTGAAGTAGTAACGCGAGTGTGGAGGAGGCTGAATGAGGGGGTCACAGGCTGGTGATTCGGCCCCTCGGGGCCAGTGTAGTGACTGCAGCCAGCTGACCGTGAGATCAGGAGGTGTCTGTCTGTGCTGAAGGCTTGGAGTGAGGCGAGTGAGGACTGCCACCTGACACGCCAGCACTGTGCTAGCACACCTTTAGATAAGATGTCCACTCCTCTCAGACCAGCAAATACACGAACCTCACAAGGTGCAAAATCCTGCTGGATAAACCCAGCCAACAAATAGGGTCCCGCCCCCTGCAGTGTCCATGAGAGCTGCCCGTCTCTGTGGAGTATATACGGTGATCTCTGTATCCCCGGGTATATACGGTGAGCCCTCCCTCCCCGGGTATATACGGTGAGCCCTCCCTCCCCGGGTATATACGGTGAGCCCTCCCTCCCCGGGCCCTCCCTCCCCGGGTATATACGGTGAGCCCTCCCTCCCCGGGTATATACGGTGAGCCCACCCTCCCCGGGTATATACGGTGAGCCCTCCCTCCCCGGGTATATACGGTGATCTCTATGCCCAGGTATTTTTGGTAATATCTTTGCGGAAACTGATTACATTTCTTGTTTCTTCTTTGCCGCAGGAAGTGATGTAAAGTGACTGCCTGTGATGAGGTCCCACTAGTGTCCTGAGGAGACCGTTCACTGACGGAGCTCGAGGATAACTCCCTCCCCGTATCATGGTACGTGAGCTGTGGCCTTGGGCTCCTGCTGGCAGTGGGGTGGGGGTGCTGGGATTGGGGCTGAGGACTGTGACGGGAGCTGGCCAGAGAATTCCCCTTACACAAGACAAGCTCCTGGAGACCAGGCAAAATCTGCAATCATAAAGGTTGTTCCACCCAACAAGCCAGTGCTTTTCATAGACATTCTCCCTATTTCCTCAACCCACCGTCCCACCCTCGACCCACCGTCCCACCCTTGACCCACCCCCGCGCCCCCATGGTGACCCCCCCCCCCCCCGGCGCCCCCCCAGGGTGACCCCGGCCCCCCCCCCCCCCCAGCGCCCCCCCAGGGTGACCCCCAGCCCCCCACCCCAGCGCCCCCCCAGGGTGACCCCGGTCCCCGGCTGTGTTTTGATTTCCAGTGTTTCGTTTCTATCTTCCAGTGATCCGATGTAGAGACGATCCCATGGGCTGTCCTGTAGATGGACGATTGACCTTCGACCCGTTCGCATGTCGAGCTGGCAAATGAGCAGCACGACTTCATGATCACATGACTCTTGACATGGATACCGTCCTGTCAGACTTTGTTCGCTCGACGGGGGCGGAGCCGGGACTGGCACGGGATCTGCTGGAAGGTGAGTGTGCCCAGGTCGGTGGGAACAGCTGTCCAGAGAGGCTTGCACAACAGACGCAGGCTGTTCAGCCCATCGTGTCTGTCCTGGCTCCTTACTAGAGTATTCCACTGCCCCGCTCTCTCCCCATAGCCCTGTATCAATCCCACGCTAATCCCACTGCCCCGCTCTCTCCCTATAGCCCTGTATCAATCCCACGCTAATCCCACTGCCCCGCTCTCTCCCTATAGCCCTGTATCAATCCCACGCTAATCCCACTGCCCCGCTCTCTCCCCATAGCCCTGTATCAATCCCACGCTAATCCCACTGCCCCGCTCTCTCCCCATAGCCCTGTATCAATCCCACGCTAATCCCACTGCCCCGCTCTCTCCCCATAGCCCTGTATCAATCCCACGCTAATCCCACTGCCCCGCTCTCCCATAGCCCTGTATCAATCCCACCGCTAATCCCACTGCCCCGCTCTCTCCCCATAGCCCCTGTTATCAATCCCACGCTAATCCCACTGCCCCGCTCTCCCATAGCCCTGTATCAATCCCATGCTAATCCCACTGCCCCGCTCTCTTCCCCATAGCCCTGTATCAATCCCACTGCCCTGCTCTCTCCCCATAGCCCTGTATCAATCCCACGCTAATCCCACTGCCCCGCTCTCTCCCCATAGCCCTGTATCAATCCCACGCTAATCCCACTGCCCCGCTCTCCCATAGTCCTGTATCAATCCCATGCTAATCCCACTGCCCCGCTCTCTTCCCCATAGCCCTGTATCAATCCCATGCTAATCCCACTGCCCCGCTCTCTCCCCATAGCCCTGTATCAATCCCATGCTAATCCCACTGCCCCGCTCTCTTCCCATAGCCCTGTATCATCCCACGCTAATCCCACTGCCCTGCTCTTTCCGATAGCCCTGTATCAATCCACTGCCCCGCTCTCTTTCCCATAGCCCTGTATCAATCCCACGCTAATCCCACTGCCCCGCTCTTTCCCCATAGCCCTGTATCAATCCCACGCTAATCCCACTGCCCCGCTCTCTCCCGATAGCCCTGTATCAATCCCATACTAATCCCACTGCCCCGCTCTCTCTCCCGATAGCCCTGTATCAATCCCATACTAATCCCACTGCCCTGCTTTCCCATAGCCCTGTATCAATCCCAAACTAATCCCACTGCCCCGCTCTCTCCCCATAGCCCTGTATCAATCCCATACTAATCCCACTGCCCCGCTCTCCCATAGCCCTGTATCAATCCCACGCTAATCCCACTGCCCCGCTCTCTCCCGATAGCCCTGTATCAATCCCATACTAATCCCACTGCCCTGCTTTCCCATAGCCCTGTATCAATCCCAAACTAATCCCACTGCCCCGCTCTCCCATAGCCCTGTATCAATCCCACGCTAATCCCACTGCCCTGCTCTCTCCCGATAGCCCTGTATCAATCCCACGCTAATCCCACTGCCCCGCTCTCCCATAGCCCTGTATCAATCCCACGCTAATCCCACTGCCCTGCTCTCTCCCGATAGCCCTGTATCAATCCCACGCTAATCCCACTGCCCCGCTCTCCCCATAGCCCTGTATCAATCCCACGCTAATCCCACTGCCCCGCTCTCCCATAGCCCTGTATCAATCCTAAACTAATCCCACTGCCCCGCTCTCCCATAGCCCTGTATCAATCTACACTAATCCCACTGCCCCGCTCTCCCATAGCCCTGTATCAATCCCACGCTAATCCCACTGCCCTGCTCTCTCCCATAGCCCTGTATCAATCCCACGCTAATCCCACTGCCCCGCTCTCCCATAGCCCTGTATCAGTCCTAAACTAATCCCACTGCCCCACTCTCTCTCCGCACAGCCCCGTATTAATCCCACTGCCCCGCTGTCCCATAGCCCTGTATCAGTCCTAAACTAATCCCACTGCCCCACTCTCTCCGCACAGCCCCGTATTAATCCCACTGCCCCCGCTCTCCCATAGCCCTGTATCAGTACTAAACTAATCCCACTGCCCCGCTCTCCCATAGCCCTGTATCAATCCCACGCTAATCCCACTGCCCCCGCTCTCCCATAGCCCTGTATCAATCCCACGCTAATCCCACTGCCCCGCTCTCCCATAGCCCTGTATCAGTACTAAACTAATCCCACTGCCCCGCTCTCCCATAGCCCTGTATCAATCCCACGCTAATCCCACTGCCCTGCTCTCTCCCATAGCCCTGTATCAATCCCACGCTAATCCCACTGCCCCGCTCTCCCATAGCCCTGTATCAGTCCTAAACTAATCCCACTGCCCCACTCTCTCCGCACAGCCCTGTATTAATCCCACTGCCCCACTCTCTCCGCACAGCCCCGTATTAATCCCGCTCTCCCATAGCCTTGTATCAGTCCCAGCCCTGGATTGCGCTCCCCTCTGAGCCCTGGATCACTCCCGCTCCCCCTAGTCGTGTGCTGGGAGTGTTGAATGCGTTGCTTGTCTTGCAGGTAAAAAACTGGGACATTACCGCGGCTCTCAGTGACTTTGAGCAGCTACGGCAGGTGAATGCTGGGAATTTGCCCTACTTGTTCAACGAAGGACGTGGGGTCAAAGGGCAGGAAAAGGAGCCACCACGGCTGGTGCGACCCACGCTGCAGCGACAGGAAGACCCTGTACAAGGTGATGGCCACGGCTGTGTGCAGGGCGTGTTCACTGCTGTCCGCCACGGTCCCGGGGGAGAAGGAGGGCAAGGGGCCCTGGTCCCGAGGGGAAGGGGCTGCGATCCTGGGGGGAGAGGGAGGGGAAGGGGCCGCGATCCCGGGGGGAGAGGGAGGGGAAGGGGCCGCGATCCCGGGGGGGGGGGGAGAGGGAGGGGAAGGGGCCCGCGATCCAGCAGGGGGAGGGAGGGGAAGGGGCCGCGATCCAGCAGGGGGAGGGAGGGGAAGGGGCCGCGATCCCGGGGGGGAGAGGGGAGGGGCCGCGATCCCGGAGGGAGGGGTAGGGGCCGCGATCCCGGAGGGAGGGGTAGGGGCCGCGATCCCGGAGGGAGGGGTAGGGGGCCACGATCCCGGGGGGAGAGGGAGGGGAAGGGGCCGCAATCCCGGGGGGAGAGGGAGGGGAAGGGGCCGCAATCCCGGGGGGAGAGGGAGGGGGCCGCGATCCCGGAGGGAGGGGAAGGGGGCCGCGATCCGGGGGGGATAGGGAGGGGAAGGGGCCGCGATCCGGGGGGGAGGGGAAGGGGCCGCAATCCCGGGGGGGAGAGGGAGGGGAAGGGGCCGCGATCCCGGGGGGAGAGGGAGGGGCCGCGATCCCGGAGGGAGGGGAAGGGGCCGCGATCCGGGGGGGGGAGAGGGAGGGGAAGAGGCCGCGATCCCGGGGGGGAGAGGGAGGGGAAGAGGCCGCGATCCCGGGGGGGAGAGGGAGGGGAAGAGGCCGCGATCCCGGGGGGGAGAGGGAGGGGAAGAGGCCGCGATCCCGGGGGGGGAGAGGGAGAGGGAGGGGAAGAGGCCGCGATCCCGGGGGGGAGAGGGAGGGGCCGCAATCCCGGAGGGGGGAGAAGGAGGGGCCGCGATCCCGGGGGGGAGAGGGAGGGGCCGCAATCCCGGAGGGGGGAGAGGGAGGGGCCGCGATCCCGGGGGGAGAGGGGAGGGGTAGGGGCCGCGATCCCGGGGGGAGAGGGGAGGGGAAGGGGCCGCGATCCCGGGGGGAGAGGGAGGGGAAGAGGCCGCGATCCCGGGGGGGAGAGGGAGGGGCCGCAATCCCGGAGGGGGGAGAGGGAGGGGCCGCGATCCCGGGGGGGGGGGAGAGGGAGGGAAGGGGCCGCGATCCCGGGGGGGGAGAGGAGGGGAAGGGGCCGCGATCCCGGAGGGAGGGGAAGGGGCCGCGATCCCGGAGGGAGGGGAAGGGGCCGCGATCCCGGGGGGAGAGGGAGGGGAAGGGGCCGCGATCCCGGAGGGAGGGGAAGGGGCCGCGATCCCGGGGGGAGAGGGAGGGGAAGGGGCCGCGATCCCGGGGGGGGAGAGGGAGGGGAAGGGGCCGCGATCCCGGAGGGAGGGGAAGGGGCCGCGATCCCGGGGGGAGAGGGAGGGGAAGGGGCCGCGATCCCGGGAGGGAGGGGAAGGGGCCGCGATCCCGGAGGGAGGGGAAGGGGCCGCGATCCCGGGGGGAGAGGGAGGGGAAGGGGCCGCGATCCCGGGGGGGAGAGGGAGGGGAAGGGGCCGCGATCCCGGGGGGGAGAGGGAGGGGAAGGGGCCGCGATCCCGGGGTGGAGAGGGAGGGGAAGGGGCCGCGATCCCGGGGGGAGAGGGAGGGGAAGGGGCCGCGATCCCGGGGGGGAGAGGGAGGGGAAGGGGCCGCGATCCCGGGGGGGAGAGGGAGGGGAAGGGGCCGCGATCCCGGGGGGAGAGGGGCCGCGATCCTGGGGGGGAGAGGGAGGGGAAGGGGCCGCGATCCCGGGGGGAGAGGGAGGGGAAGGGGCCGCGATCCCGGGGGGGGAGAGGGAGGGGAAGGGGCCGCGATCCCGGGGGGGAGAGGGAGGGGAAGGGGCCGCGATCCCGGGGGGAGAGGGGCCGCGATCCCGAGGGGAGAGGGAGGGGAAGGGGCCGCGATCCGGGGGGGAGAGGGAGGGGAAGGGGCCACGATCCCGAGGGGAGGGGAAGGGGCCGCGATCCCGAGGGGAGGGGAAGGGGCCGCGATCCCGAGGGGAGGGGAAGGGGCCGCGATCCCGGGGGGAGGGGAAGGGGCCGCGATCCCGGGGGGAGAGGGAGGGGCCGCGATCCCGGGGGGAGAGGGAGGGGCCGCGATCCCGGGGGAGAGGGAGGGGAAGTTGCCGTACTCCAGGAAGACGAGGAGAAAACTGCGAATAATTTGAAGGAGATGATTTTCCTGTTGTGCCGTTTAACGAGAATGTTTTACTTTGTGCAGAGAAGCGCCTGACTCGGGGAATCTCTCACGCCAGCTCCACCATCGTCTCTCTAGCGCGTTCCCACATGTCAAACAACGGCAGCAGTGAGCATTCGCTGGAGACTCCGATCTGTACCTTCCAGCTGCCTGACCTGACGGTGTACCGTGAGGATTTCCGCAACTTCATCGAACGGGATTTGATCGAGCAGTCCATGCTGGTGGCACTGGAGCAGGCCGGTAAGGGTCGAGACTTTCAGCCAATCGTCAAACACAACGGTTCAGTCAGTCCCCATGTTGCTGGGCAGCGTCAGCTACTGTTAAACGCCGGGGCGTGAGCTCCGCCAGTCGGTGTGAATTACACGCCGGGGTGTGAGCTCCGCCAGTCGGTGTGAATTACACGCCGGGGCGCGAGCTCCGCCAGTCGGTGTGAATTACACGCCGGGGCGTGAGCTCCGCCAGTCGGTGTGAATTACACGCCGGGGTGTGAGCTCCGCCAGTCGGTGTGAATTACACGCCGGGGCGCGAGCTCCGCCAGTCGGTGCGAATTACACGCCGGGGTGTGAGCTCCGCCAGTCGGTGCGAATTACACGCCGGGGCGCGAGCTCCGCCAGTCGGTGTGAATTACACGCCGGGGCGCGAGCTCCGCCAGTCGGTGTGAATTACACGCCGGGGCGCGAGCTCCGCCAGTCGGTGTGAATTACACGCCGGGGCGCGAGCTCCGCCAGTCGGTGTGAATTACACGCCGGGGCGCGAGCTCCGCCAGTCGGTGTGAATTACACGCCGGGGTGTGAGCTCCGCCAGTCGGTGTGAATTACACGCCGGGGCGCGAGCTCCGCCAGTCGGTGCGAATTACACGCCGGGGCGCGAGCTCCGCCAGTCGGTGTGAATTACACGCCGGGGTGTGAGCTCCGCCAGTCGGTGTGAATTACACGCCGGGGCGCGAGCTCCGCCAGTCGGTGCGAATTACACGCCGGGGCGCGAGCTCCGCCAGTCGGTGTGAATTACACGCCGGGGCGTGAGCTCCGCCAGTCGGTGTGAATTACACGCCGGGGCGCGAGCTCCGCCAGTCGGTGTGAATTACACGCCGGGGCGCGAGCTCCGCCAGTCGGTGCGAATTACACGCCGGGGCGCGAGCTCCGCCAGTCGGTGCGAATTACACGCCGGGGCGCGAGCTCCGCCAGTCGGTGTGAATTACACGCCGGGGCGCGAGCTCCGCCAGTCGGTGCGAATTACACGCCGGGGCGCGAGCTCCGCCAGTCGGTGTGAATTACACGCCGGGGTGTGAGCTCCGCCAGTCGGTGTGAATTACACGCCGGGGCGCGAGCTCCGCCAGTCGGTGCGAATTACACGCCGGGGGCGCGAGCTCCGCCAGTCGGTGTGAATTACACGCCGGGGCGTGAGCTCCGCCAGTCGGTGTGAATTACACGCCGGGGCGCGAGCTCCGCCAGTCGGTGCGAATTACACGCCGGGGCGCGAGCTCCGCCAGTCGGTGCGAATTACACGCCGGGGCGCGAGCTCCGCCAGTCGGTGCGAATTACACGCCGGGGCGCGAGCTCCGCCAGTCGGTGTGAATTACACGCCGGGGCGCGAGCTCCGCCAGTCGGTGTGAATTACACGCCGGGGCACGAGCTCCGCCAGTCGGTGTGAATTACACGCCGGGGCGCGAGCTCCGCCAGTCGGTGTGAATTACACACCTTTTCTTGGATAGTTGATCCATCGTGGAGCATTGCCGAGTAATCCACTCGAGAGAAATTGGACAACATACAACCCAGGAAGCGAAACAGGAGCCGAGTGTTTGTTATCTGAGCCCAGTGATTGTATGGCTGTCTGTGAATCCCGAACTTGGGTCTTGTGTGCGCAGTTTAAGGGTCAGGGCCGACATCGATGTTCCAATGCACTTGCCGCTATTACTGACTTCATGAAATCTTCCTCTGCCCATTGGAAAATGAAATTGGTATAATGCACCGAGGCCATGTACTGCAAGTCTGAGTCTGATACAGAGTAAAACTCGGTAACTGGAATATAAACCACGCTTTAAAAATAGAAAATAAGATCTGGAGTTTCCGTTCATGCACAATAGCTGCTTATCGAGTGTTACAGTGTGCACCGCACAATGGGCTAAAGAGAGGGAGCAGTTACTGGCACAGTGCGGCATGTGTGAAACTGAGAGTACAGAGCTGTGGAAACTCTCCCCGCGATCTCGTGGACCACCCAGTCTTAGATCAAAACTCATCGCCATCCTGGTGGTTTATACAGAGCCTGCACACCTTGTACCTGTTGTGCAGACTGTGTGTGAGGGGTCGTGTACGGAGAGCTAGAGGGAAGGGCAATTGGAATACTCTGCACTAGGATTTCATAAATAACCCGAGGCACTTCACATCCGACACATTACAGTTCAGATGGCCCCTCCGACAGTGCGGCGCTCCCTCAGTACCGCCCCTCCGACAGTGCGGCGCTCCCTCAGTACCGCCCCTCCGACAGTGCGGCGCTCCCTCAGTCCCGCCCCTCCGACAGTGCGGCGCTCCCTCAGTACCGCCCCTCCGACAGTGCGGCGCTCCCTCAGTACCGCCCCTCTGACAGTGCGGCGCTCCCTCAGTACCGCCCCTCCGACAGTGCGGCGCTCCCTCAGTCCCGACCCTCCGACAGTGCGGCGCTCCCTCAGTCCCGCCCCTCCGACAGTGCGGCGCTCCCTCAGTCCCGACCCTCCGACAGTGCGGCGCTCCCTCAGTCCCGACCCTCCGACAGTGCGGCGCTCCCTCAGTCCCGACCCTCCGACAGTGCGGCGCTCCCTCAGTCCCGACCCTCCGACAGTGCGGCGCTCCCTCAGTCCCGACCCTCCGACAGTGCGGCGCTCCCTCAGTACCGGCGCTCCCTCAGTACCGACCCTCCGACAGTGCGGCGCTCCCTCAGTACCGCCCCTCCGACAGTGCGGCGCTCCCTCAGTACCGCCCCTCCGACAGTGCGGCGCTCCCTCAGTACCGCCCCTCCGACAGTGCGGCGCTCCCTCAGTACTGCCCCTCCGACAGTGCGGCGCTCCCTCAGTACTGCCCCTCCGACAGTGCGGCGCTCCCTCAGGACTGCCCCTCCGACAGTGCGGCGCTCCCTCAGTACTGCCCCTCCGACAGTGCGGCGCTCCCTCAGGACTGCCCCTCCGACAGTGCGGCGCTCCCTCAGGACCGCCCCTCCGACAGTGCGGCGCTCCCTCAGGACCGCCCCTCCGACAGTGCGGCGCTCCCTCAGTACCGCCCCTCCGACAGTGCGGCGCTCCCTCAGTACCGCCCCTCCGACAGTGCGGCGCTCCCTCAGTACCGCCCCTCCCACAGTGCGGCGCTCCCTCAGTACCGCCCCTCCGACAGTGCGGCGCTCCCTCAGTACCGCCCCTCCGACAGTGCGGCGCTCCCTCAGTACCGCCCCTCCGACAGTGCGGCGCTCCCTCAGTACCGCCCCTCCGACAGTGCGGCGCTCCCTCAGTACCGCCCCTCCGACAGTGCGGCGCTCCCTCAGTACCGCCCCTCCGACAGTGCGGCGCTCCCTCAGTACCGCCCCTCCGACAGTGCGGCGCTCCCTCAGTACCGCCCCTCCGACAGTGCGGCGCTCCCTCAGTACCGCCCCTCCGACAGTGCGGCGCTCCCTCAGTACCGCCCCTCCGACAGTGCGGCGCTCCCTCAGTACCGCCCCTCCGACAGTGCGGCGCTCCCTCAGTACCGCCCCTCCGACAGTGCGGCGCTCCCTCAGTACCGCCCCTCCGACAGTGCGGCGCTCCCTCAGTACAGCAATGGGAGTGTCGGCCTGGATTTTGTGCTAAAATCTCTGGAGTGGGGCTTAAACCCACGACCGTAGACCCTGAGGCGAGAGTGCTGCCCAATGAGCCACGCTGATTGTAGCTTGGGTTGGGTGGTTGGTGGCGGGTTGGAGAGGAATCTTTTGCTGCCATTAATTCCCAGGTCCTATCGCTTTGCGCAGCACGATCCTTTGCAAGAGGTCGAGAGCCAGTAACTGCTCCTCCCTCCTGTCCCCTGCGGTGATCCCTGTCTGTGCAGCAGCGCACTTTTACCTGGGAGGGGTTGGAGGACGCTGTCTGTGGTGAATATTTACGGATTTAACCCACTGATTTTGTATTTCTTGATGCCCTCAGGCCGCCTGAACTGGTGGGCACATGTTGATGCCAGCTGCCAACGCTTGTTACCCCTAGCAACGACTGGCGATGGGAACTGCCTGCTTCATGCTGCTTCTTTAGGTAAGCCCGGCCTGTAACCCCAGCCTCTCGATCAGAGCCCGGCCTGTAACCCCAGCCCCTCGATCAGAGCCCGGCCTGTAACCCCAGCCTCTCGATCAGAGCCCGGCCCCTCGATCAGAGCCCGGCCCCTCGATCAGACCCCGGCCTGTAACCCCAGCCCCTCGATCAGAGCCCAGCCCCTCGATCAGAGCCCGGCCTGTAACCCCAGCCCCTCGATCAGAGCCCGGCCTGTAACCCCAGCCTCTCGATCAGAGCCCGGCCCCTCGATCAGAGCCCGGCCTGTAACCCCAGCCTCTCGATCAGAGCCCGGCCCCTCGATCAGAGCCCGGCCTGTAACCCCAGCCTCTCGATCAGAGCCCGGCCTGTAACCCCAGCCCCTCGATCAGAGCCCAGCCCCTCGATCAGAGCCCGGCCTGTAACCCCAGCCCCTCGATCAGAGCCCAGCCCCTCGATCAGAGCCCGGCCTGTAACCCCAGCCCCTCGATCAGAGCCCGGCCTGTAACCCCAGCCTCTCGATCAGACCCCGGCCCCTCGATCAGAGCCCGGCCTGTAACCCCAGCCCCTCGATCTGACCCCGGCCCCTCGATCAGAGTCCGGCCTGTAACCCCGGCCCCTCGATCAGACCCCGGCCCCTCGATCAGACCCCGGCCTGTAATCCCAGCCTCCGGCCTGTAACCCCGGCCCCTCGATCAGACCCCGGCCTGTAATCCCAGCCTCCGGCCTGTAACCCCGGCCCCTCGATCAGACCCCGGCCTGTAATCCCAGCCTCCGGCCTGTAACCCCGGCCCCTCGATCAGACCCCGGCCCGTAACCCCAGCCCCTCGATCAGAGCCCGGCCCCTCGATCAGAGCCCGGCCTGTAACCCCAGCCCCTCGATCAGACCCCGGCCTGTAATCCCAGCCTCCGGCCTGTAACCCCGGCCCCTCGATCAGACCCCGGCCCGTAACCCCAGCCCCTCGATCAGAGCCCGGCCCGTAACCCCAGCCTCTCGATCAGAGCCCGGCCCCTCGATCAGAGCCCGGCCTGTAACCCCAGCCCCTCGATCAGAGCCCGGCCTGTAACCCCAGCCCCTCGATCAGACCCCGGCCCCTCGATCAGACCCCGGCCTGTAACCCCGGCCCCTCGATCAGACCCCGGCCTGTAACCCCAGCCTCCGGCCTGTAACCCCGGCCCCTCGATCAGACCCCGGCCCCTCGATCAGACCCCGGCCCCTCGATCAGACCCCGGCCTGTAACCCCGGCCCCTCGATCAGACCCCGGCCTGTAACCCCAGCCTCCGGCCTGTAACCCCGGCCCCTCGATCAGACCCCGGCCCCTCAATCAGACCCCGGCCCCTCGATCAGACCCCGGCCAGCACCATTCACCCACCCGAGCCCCTCGATCAGACTGCGGTGTATTGTGCTGTGTAATCATGCTGTGGTTTGTCCGCAGGGATGTGGGGATTCCACGATCGGGATCTAATGTTACGGAAGGCTCTTTATTCTATGATGGGGAAAGGGGTGGAGAAGGAGGCTTTAAAAAGGAGGTGGCGGGTGGCAACAAACACAACAGAACAAGGAGGTAGGTGATGACCGGGACTTTCCAAAGCCTTTTCTTCAATCTTTGCCCTCTGCTGCGCACTTGCTTTGTGCCTGGGGAGGGCCTCTGCTCCTGCTCACTATCCGGTGTGAGCTGTAGTGTAAGGTGTTGGTGACCCACCACTGATCTCTGTGACTCCGTCTCTCTCTCTCTCTCTCTCTCACAGTCTGGCTTGGTTTACACGGAGGAGGAGTGGCAGAAGGAATGGAACGAGTTGATAAAGCTGGCATCCAGTGAGCCTCGCATTCATTACGGAACCAACGGAAGTGGCTGTGGAGGGTACGTGAGGGGAGCAGTCCGGATGGGCACAGAAGGGGCGGGTACGTGAGGGGAACAGTCTGGATGGGCACAGAAGGGGCGGGTACGTGAGGGGAACAGTCCGGATGGGCACAGCAGGGGCGGGTACGTGAGGGGAGCAGTCTGGATGGGCACAGAAGGGGCGGGTACGTGAGGGGAACAGTCTGGATGGGCACAGCAGGGGCGGGTACGTGAGGGGAACAGTCCGGATGGGCACAGCAGGGGCGGGTACGTGAGGGGAACAGTCCGGATGGGCACAGAAGGGGCGGGTACGTGAGGGGAACAGTCCGGATGGGCACAGCAGGGGCGGGTACGTGAGGGGAACAGTCCGGATGGGCACAGAAGGGGCGGGTACGTGAGGGGAACAGTCCGGATGGGCACAGGAGGGGTGGGTACGTGAGGGGAACAGTCCGGATGGGCACAGGAGGGGTGGGTACGTGAGGGGAACAGTCCGGATGGGCACAGGAGGGGTGGGTACGTGAGGGGAACAGTCCGGATGGGCACAGGAGGGGGGGTATGGGAGGGGAACACTCCGGACTGGCTCAGTGTCTCCGTTTGTGTTGGTGCAGAATTAGCAAGAACTCATCAGACAAGAGAGACCCTCAGTCCTGGGGGAGAGAGAGAGAGACCCTCAGTCCTGGGGGAGAGAGACAGACCCTCAGTCCTGGGGGAGCGAGAGACCCTCAGTCCTGGGGGAGAGAGAGAGACCCTCAGTCCCGGGGGAGAGAGAGAGAGACCCTCAGTCCCGGGGGGGAGAGAGAGAGAGAGACCCTCAGTCCCGGGGGGGGAGAGAGAGACCCTCAGTCCTGGGGGAGCGAGAGACCCTCAGTCCTGGGGGAGAGAGAGAGAGACCCTCAGTCCTGGGGGAGAGAGAGAGAGACCCTCAGTCCTGGGGGAGAGAGAGAGACCCTCAGTCCTGGGGGAGAGAGAGAGACCCTCAGTCCTGGGGGAGAGAGAGAGACCCTCAGTCCTGGGGGAGAGAGAGAGACCCTCAGTCCTGGGGGGGAGAGAGACCGAGAGAGACCCTCAGTCCTGGGGGGGAGAGAGAGACCCTCAGTCCTGGGGGAGAGAGAGAGACCCTCAGTC
>NW_028225185.1:1980204-2019626 GCF_052327205.1 Somniosus microcephalus
GGTACATCTTATGTTGCCAAAGCATCAAAATACATTTATGGTTGAACACATAAACACAGTTCTATTCATACAGTGTATAAACAGGTATATCCCTGAGTGTATAAATATACAGTCGCATTATTTATATATACTCTTTTCTTATTTTACTGGTTGTCCCTCTGTTCATGGCAGGCTGTAACATAGTGTGCCGCCAGTGTTATACAGCTTCTCTCCTCCCCCAGTAGGTATGGGAGTTTTTGGTTGTCATTCAGGTTTCTGAATTCAGGGCATATTTGTGAGAATTTTTGGTAGAAATTCTCCCTGATGTCCTGATATTGTCCACAGGCTGTGAGGAAGTGCATCTCTGTCTCCACTACTCCCTGACTGCAGTGAGAGCATATCCTGTCCTCTCTTGGCAGCCTGGTCTGCCTGTGTCTGCCTTTTTCCATCGCTAGGCTATGTTCGCTAAGTCTGTACCTTGTCAAGGTTCTTCTCAGTTTGTTATCCTTTACCATGGTCAGGTAATCAGCTATGTTGTATTGTCTGTTTAGGGCCAGGTAGCAATTGAGTTTGCTTTGGGGTTTTGTTGTTTCTGCCCAATAGGTCAGATATTTTTCCTTTTGCTTATCGACGATTGTGTTGGGTCGAATTCTTTGTGTTACGCTGTCACTGTCCTGGGGCTGGTTATTGTTAGTAGTTACTTCGCTGAGTCCCAGGACTAGTTGACTGAGGGTATTCTTCTTTATGGTCAGCTCTTGGCATTTCAGGGCGTGGTAGTGATAGCATTGGGGGTTGCTCATTTGTAGGTGATTCCAAAATTTGGTGGCTCTTTTTTGGATAGTGATTATTAATGGATATTGGCCTAGTTCCGCCCTGCATGCATTGTTTACTGTTTTCCTTTGAGTCCGGAGGATACTTTTACAGAATTCTGCATGTAGGATCTCAATTGGGTGTCTCTCTCTCTCTCCCCCCCCCACTCTCTCTGTCTCTCTCTCTGTCTCTCTCTCCCTCTCTCCTCCCTCTCCCTCTCCTTCCCTCTCTCTCCCCCCCTCGCTCCCTCTCTCCCCTCTCTCTCTCTCCCCCACTCTCTCTCTCTCCCCTCCTCTCTCTCTCTCTCCCCCTCTCTCTCTGCTCTCTCTCTCCCTCTCCTTCCCTCCCTCGCTCTCTCTCTCTGTCTCTCTCCTCCCCCCCCCCCCCTTCCCCTTCTCTCTCTCCCCGGAATGCGCTGCAGGATCCCCGGACGGGCCGGGGTCGGCTCTGCCCGGGAGCCCCGGGAAACTCTTACCTTCTCTCCGGCCGCTGCCCCGCTCCTCGGCCGCCGATGATTCGCCGAATCTCGGCCGCTCCGCCGTCGCTTCCCCGCCAGAATGTCGGGAATCTCAGGAATTCCGTCTCCGGGGAAACTGCGGAGAAACTGCTCGGGAATTTCCTGCAACTTCATCCCCGGCCAAGTGACTCCCTCCCGGGACCGGCTCCCCCCGAGATTCCGCCGCCTGGGTCCCAGCCCGAAATTCACAGCAAACAGCAACTGGCCAAAGTCCGGGGAGGCGATCCCGGCTCCCTTTAAACGATCCGCTCCGCTCCCCACTTGTTGGCTGCCAGTTCCTTCGCCCCCTCCATCCCAATGTCCCAGCATCAGAGCCCAGGAATTTCTCAAACCCTGAGCCGCCTCCTCCCACCACACAGAGCCAGGACTGGGCTCAGAGTGAGTGAATGGCAGAAGTCACAACACCAGGTTATAGTCCAACAGCTTTATTTGAAATCACAAGCTTTCAGAGCGCTGCTCCTTCTTCAGGTGAAGTGGAGAGATGCATATAGACACAGCATATATAGTCAGAGAATAATGTCAGATGATTACAGGTAATCTTTTTAACTGCCATTTATCACACCTCGGCAGTAAATGGCAGTTAGAAAGATTACCTGTAATCATCTGACATTATTCTCTGACTATATATGCTGTGTCTATATGCATCTCTCCACTTCACCCGACGAAGGAACAGCGATCCGAAAGCTTGTGATTTCAAATAAAACTGTTGGACTATAACCTGGTGTTGTGTGACTTCTTACAGAGAGAGTGGACATAGAAACACAGAAAACTAGGAGCAGGAGTCTGCAATATGATCATGGCTGATCCTCTATCTCAATACCATATTCCCACTCTCTCCCCATACCCCTTAACATAGAAACATAGAAGATAGGAGCAGGAGTAGGCCATTCGGCCCCTCGAGCCTGCTCCGCCATTCAATATGATCATGGCTGATCCTCTATCTCAATACCATATTCCCGCTCTCTCCCTATGCCCCTTGATGCCTTTTGTGTCTAGAAATCTATCGATCTCCTTCTTCAATATATTCAGTGACTTGGCCTCCACAGCCTTCTGTGGTAGAGAATTCCACAGGTTCAACACCCTCTGAGTGAAGACATTTCTCCTCATCTCAGTCCTAAATGTCCTACCCCGTATCCTGAGACTGTGACCCCCTCGTTCTAGACCCCCCCAGCCAGGGGAAACATCCTCCCTGCATCCAGTCTGTCTAGCCGTGTCAGAATTTTAGACGTTTCAATGAGATCCCCTCTCATTCTTCTAAACTCTAGTGAATACAGGCCTAGTCGACCCAATCTCTCCGCATACGACAGACCTGCCATCCCAGGAATCAGTCTGGTGAACCTTCGCTGCACTCCCTCTATGGCAAGTATATCCTTTCTTAGGTAAGGAGACCAAAGCTGCACTCCAGGTGTGGTCTCACCAAGGCCCTGTATAACTGTAGTAAGACATCCTTGCTCTTGTACACAGACTAGATGCAGGAAGGATGTTCCCGATGGTCGGGGAGTCCAGAACCAGGGGTCACAGTCTAAGGATAAGGGGTAAGCTATTTAGGACAGAGATGAGGAGGAATTTCTTCACCCAGAGAGTGGTGAACCTGTGGAATTCTCTACCACAGAAGGCAGTTGAGGCCAATTCATTAAATATCTTCAAGAAGGAGTTGGATATATTTCTTAAGGCTAAAGGGATCAAGGGATATGGGGAGAAAGCAGGGACAGGGTACTGAATTTGGATGATCAGCCATGATCGCATTGAATGGCGGAGCAGGCTCGAGGGGCCGAATGGCCGACTCCTGCTCCTATGTTTCTATGTTTACACAGTGAGTGACCGGTTACAGAGAGAGTGGACAGTGAGTGACCACATTATGTTATGGGATTGATGGGGAGACTCCACTTTAATCATCTATTGGGCCCATTGGAGTTTCCTCCTTCAGCACAATGCTGGATCAGGAAGGGATGATCTAGCCCGGGGAGGGCTGCACATTATTCCATGCTGGATCAGGAAGGGATGATCTAGCCCAGGGAGGACTGCACATTATTCAATGCTGGATCAGGAAGGGATGATCTAGCCCAGGGAGGACTGCACATTATTCAATGCTGGATCAGGAAGGGATGATCCAGCCCAGGGAGGGCTGCACATTATTCTATGCTGGATCAGGAAGGGATGATCTAGCCCGGGGAGGGCTGCACATTATTCCATGCTGGATCAGGAAGGGATGATCTAGCCCAGGGAGGACTGCACATTATTCTATGCTGGATCAGGAAGGGATGATCTAGCCCAGGGAGGACTGCACATTATTCAATGCTGGATCAGGAAGGGATGATCCAGCCCGGGGAGGACTGCACATTATTCCATGCTGGATCAGGAAGGGATGATCTAGCCCGGGGAGGACTGCACATTATTCCATGCTGGATCAGGAAGGGATGATCTAGCCCAGGGAGGACTGCACATTATTCCATGCTGGATCAGGAAGGGATGATCTAGCCCAGGGAGGACTGCACATTATTCAATGCTGGATCAGGAAGGGATGATCCAGCCCAGGGAGGACTGCACATTATTCCATGCTGGATCAGGAAGGGATGATCTAGCCCGGGGAGGACTGCACATTATTCCATGCTGGATCAGGAAGGGATGATCTAGCCCAGGGAGGACTGCACATTATTCCATGCTGGATCAGGAAGGGATGATCTAACCCAGGGAGGACTGCACATTATTCAATGCTGGATCAGGAAGGGATGATCTAGCCCAGGGAGAACTGCACATTATTCAATGCTGGATCAGGAAGGGATGATCTAGCCCAGGGAGAACTGCACATTATTCAATACTGGATCAGGAAGGGATGATCTAGCCCAGGGAGGACTGCACATTATTCCATGCTGGATCAGGAAGGGATGACCTAGCCCAGGGAGGGCTGCACATTATTCCATGCTGGATCAGGAAGGGATGATCTAGCCCGGGGAGGGCTGCACATTATTCCATGCTGGATCAGGAAGGGATGATCTAGCCCAGGGAGGGCTGCACATTATTCCATGCTGGATCAGGAAGGGATGATCCAGCCCAGGGTGCACATTTTTTCTAAACAGTCAGGGCTGCAGTATCGGCACTGCTGAGCACCAACCTCGACCAGCTCAGCTGCGCCGCCAGCAGGCGGTGAGCGGCACTGCGGCAGCATGCAATGCCAATGTGTTGGACCTGCAGCCATTGCCACCCCGCCCCCCCACAGGCTGCTCACCCTCTGCCTGTATAAAGGAGCTGCTGCCACCCTGCATCTTAGGGTAACAGAGGAGATTTACCAGGATGGTGCCAGGACTGGAGAACTTCAGCTACGAGGAAAGATTGGAGAGGCTGGGATAACAGAAAATGCTGGAAAAACTCAGCAGGTCAGGCAACATCCGTGGAGAGAGAAATAGAGTCAACGTTTCGGGTCGAAGACCCTTCGTCAGAACTGAGAGCAAAGGCAGGAAATGAAACAAAGGGCAGTTTGGGGGCTGGGAAATGGGGGAGGGGATGAAAGAACAAAAGAGAAGGTTTGTGAGAGGTGAGGAGACATTAAGAGATATTCAAGGCGAGACCAGATGGTAATAGGACAGGTAAAGAGACGAAAGATGGCTCGAGATGAAGTGTGAAATGCGCTGGCAGAGTGAGAGACAGCTGCCGTGTGGGAGAGAGAAGAAAGGAAAAGGCACAAACCAAAAGTGTGGATAAAAAATAAAAATATAATGGGGGCCGAGGTTATGATCTGAAATTGTTGAACTCGATATTGAGTCCAGAAGGCTGTAAAGTGCCTAATCGGAAGATGAGGTGCTGTTCCTCGAGCTTACGCTGAGCTTCCGTGGAACAATGCAAGAGGCCGCGGACGGTGAGGTCCGAGTGGGAATGGGGCGGTGAATTAAAGTGACAGGCGACCGGAAGCTCGGGGTCCCCCTTACGGACTGAACGGAGGTGTTCCGCAAAGTGATCACCCAATCTGCGTTTGGTCTCCCCAATGTAGAGGAGACCGCATCGACCACGTTGGATCGGCTGAGGTTGTTTTCTTTGTAACAGAGGAGGCTGAGGGGAGATTTAATTGAGGTGTATAAAATGATGAGGGGCCGGGATAGAGTGGATAGGAAGGACCGATTTCCCTTAGCAGAAGGGTCACTAACCAGGGGGCAGAGATTTAAAGTAATTGGTTGGAGGTTTTGAGGGGATTTGAGAACTTTTTTCACCCAGAGAGTGGTTGGGGGTCTGGAACTCATTGCCTGAAAGGGTGGTCGAGGCAGAGACCCTCATCGCATTTAAAAAGTACTTGGATATTCACTTGAAGCACCGTAACCCACAGGGCTACGCACCAAGAGCTGGAAATTGGGATTAGGCTGGCTCGCTCTTTGTCGGCCGGCACGGACACGATGGGCCGATCAGCCTCCTTCTGTGCCATAAATTTCTATGATTCGATACTGAAGTCCTCATTGCCCACTCTTGGTCAGACCATTTCGCACAAGCTATTCCTCCCCCCACACCCCGAGGGCACTGTCCCACTGGGCTGGGACCTCCACGTACCCTCGGCTTCCCTCCCCCTCCACCCCGAGGGTACTGTCCCACTGGGCTGGGACCTCCACGTACCCTCGGCTTCCCTCCCCCTCCACCCCGAGGGTACTGTCCCACTGGGCTGGAACCTACACGTACCCTCGGCTTCCCTCCCCCTCCACCCCAAGGGCACTGTTCACCTGTGAGCCAAGGCTGGCAGTGTCAGGGAAGGCTTCCCCTGCCCTCATGCACTGGATCAGCAGTAACACCGACTGATCTTCCACCTGCTATCCTGGGATCTTCCTGCTCTATAAGGCTCAGGCCCGCAATGGCAGGGTGGTGGGGGTGCCTTTAGGCATTAGGTGCTGCTTCCATCGCTTCATGTAATTCCCCAGCTGATGCTCAGTCCCACTCCTGAACATTTAAAGGGAGAGGGATAAACATTTGAGGAATATTGAAGGGGAGGGGGTCTGGGTAACTGAGCTGGTATAGATACTGAGAACCTCCTGTCCCGTCAATTGTTGCTGATTCTATAAACCCCGTGACCTGCTGCACTGTGGCAGAGAGATTTCCCCCCAGCCTCCTTCACAAACAGAATTGAGAAACGAAAGCGCAGCTTTATTCATTTTTCAGTTTATTCCAAAAATACTGTGAATAAAGAAATGTTCTATGTTCTGTACATTCTAACTCTAACACACAGCATTGAAAATTTACAGAAAGTCATGAGTGTGTTGCACACTGGACCGTCGAACCCTCTCCGAGATAAACATAATGCTGGTGGTTCTCAGTCACCTCCACGGGGGGTGGGGGGAGGGGAATGGAAACTTCTGGAAGGGTCTGGCTGCCCGTGTGAGATTTTAAAAATTATTAACTTTGTACAGTGACAATTTACAGTTCTCATCATCAAGGCAACAGGATTCGGACCCCCAGAGTTCAATGGTAATTACTGGGCCCCCCATACTGCAGATTGTGGAGAGATTGGGGGACAAGCGACAGCTGCAATCTGTGTCCTTCAATCTCACTCTCTGGCTCTCACTGTCAGTGTTCCATCTCTTCCCAATTCTACCCGCACTCTATATTAAAAATAACATTCAACGCTTCTAAATGCAGAAGTAGCGAGGAAAGGAGAACTCGCGCAAGACATCTCGCTCCCGCTATTTCTGTTAGTCAATGGTCTCTCCTTCCCCTTCACCCGTCCCAGCAGACGCCTCTGTGGAAGCTGAGCTGTCCCCGCAGATCCTGTCCTTCCCGAGAAATCTAAAGGGTGGGAGCGGAGGGTCTGTGTCTAGTTCAAGTCTGCACCTTCCGCACTCGGCACCAGCACCAGAGGAGCTGGAGTTAGTGAGCTCAGCCCCCCCCACCGACACCCCCAGAGTACAGCCAAGTTCCCCTTTCACAGGGGCATGTGCTGGAGAAGCTGATACACAGACGTGGGCACAAGATGTGGACTGGCATGGCTTGCTGAGACCCACACGTGCTGCTGTGTGCCCAGTTCCTCACTTGCTCTGTCAGTGGCACCGGGTAATGCCCCTGACAGTGGCTCAGTCTCCAACCCAGGGGCTCAGTTAAAATAACAACAAACTGCCTTTATATAGCACTTTCAATGTAGCAAAAGTCCCAGTTAGTGTCTGACGGAGAGTGGGGTGTAAGGGTTAGCGTTATAGTGATGGTGGGGTGTAAGGGTTAGCGTTATAGTGAGGGTGGGGTGTAAGGGTTAGCGTTATAGTGAGGGTGGGGTGTAAGGGTTAGTGTTATAGTGAGGGTGGGTGTAAGGGTTAGCGTTATAGTGAGGGTGGGGTGTAAGGGTTAGTGTTATAGTGAGGGTGGGGTGTAAGGGTTAGTGTTATAGTGAGGGTGGGGTGTAAGGGTTAGCGTTATAGTGAGGGTGGGGTGTAAGGGTTAGTGTTATAGTGAGGGTGGGGTGTAAGGGTTAGTGTTATAGTGAGGGTGGGGTGTAAGGGTTAGCGTTATAGTGAGGGTGGGGTGTAAGGGTTAGTGTTATAGTGAGGGTGGGGTGTAAGGGTTAGTGTTATAGTGAGGGTGGGGTGTAAGGGTTAGTGTTATAGTGAGGGTGGGGTGTAAGGGTTAGCATTATAGTGAGGGTGGGGTGTAAGGGTTAGCATTATAGTGAGGGTGGGGTGTAAGGGTTAGCGTTATAGTGAGGGTGGGGTGTAAGGGTTAGTGTTATAGTGAGGGTGGGGTGTAAGGGTTAGTGTTATAGTGAGGGTGGGGTGTAAGGGTTAGTGTTATAGTGAGGGTGGGGTGTAAGGGTTCGTGTTATAGTGAGGGTGGGGTGTAAGGGTTCGTGTTATAGTGAGGGTGGGGTGTAAGGGTTAGTGTTATAGTGAGGGTGGGGTGTAAGGGTTAGTGTTATAGTGAGGGTGGGGTGTAAGGGTTAGCGTTATAGTGAGGGTGGGGTGTAAGGGTTAGCGTTATAGTGAGGGTGGGGTGTAAGGGTTAGTGTTATAGTGAGGGTGGGGTGTAAGGGTTAGTGTTATAGTGAGGGTGGGGTGTAAGGGTTAGTGTTATAGTGAGGGTGGGGAGTATTTGAGGGGCTGAGTGGCCTCCCCCTTTCCCTACATTGAATGCTAAGACCGGGGTACAGAGTGCAGAGTCCCTGCTCCCCCTTTAACCTACATTGGGGTCGCCCTCACCCCTCGCCACCAGACCCCAAGAGCTCTCTAACGGGAGGGAATGTGCCCGAGGGAAGGCCCCCACATCATCGATAGAGATGGCGGGAGGGAACGCTCGCCTCTCCAAACCCCCCCACCACAGACTGAGGGAACGCTCCTGACAGTGTGGCGCTCCCTCAGAACCGCCCCTCCGACAGTGCAGCGCTCCCTCAGTACTGGCTCTCCGACAGTGCGGCGCTCCCTCAGTACTGCCCCTCCGACAGTGCGGTGCTCCCTCAGTACTGCCCCTCCGACAGTGCAGCGCTCCCTCAGTACTGCCCCTCCGACAGTGTGGTGCTCCCTCAGTACTGCCCCTCCGACAGTGCGGCGCTCCCTCAGTACCGCCCCTCCGACAATGCGGCGCTCCCTCAGTACCGCCCCTCCGACAGTGCGGCGCTCCCTCAGTACCGCCCCTCCGACAGTGCGGCGCTCCCTCAGTACCGCCCCTCCGACAGTGCGGCGCTCCCTCAGTACTGCCCCTCCGACAGTGCGGCGCTCCCTCAGTACCGCCCCTCCGACAGTGCGGCGCTCCCTCAGTACCGCCCCTCCGACAGTGCGGCGCTCCCTCAGTACCGCCCCTCCGACAGTGCGGCGCTCCCTCAGTACTGCACTGGGAGCGTCAACCTGGATTATGGGCTCAAGACTGTGGAGTGGAATTTGAACCCACGATCTTCTGACTCCGAGGCGAGCGTGCTACCCACTGAGCCACGCTGACACCAAATCTAAATGCTTTAATAGCTGCAATTTATTCTAACAAAATAACTGGAAAGCAGTTTATTTTTCTGTGCAATTAACAAGCCCTTAATGAAAGTGCATTTTGTTAAATCGCATGTTTCAGTGCCCCTTGAACCTGGGATTTTAAGAGCAGGCAGTTAATTGTGGAGGAGAGGGACTAGTGCGTCTTTTTGTTAAAATGGGATTTAATCGGATATATTCCTAAAATCCCATGGCCTTTGGTGGCGGGAGTCAGTGACAGCAGGTACAAGGACAACAGAGCTCTCAGTAGACAGCCTGTGCGGAGCGGGAAATGCTGGAATCTCACTGGGAACTCTTGGATCTGGGAACGCTGGCTCATCTGCTGTTGACAATTTCTCAAAGCCCCAAACCCCACCCCCCATTAAAATGAACCACCTCTTACCCAATACCGACTCCAACACGAACTCATCAGGGGGGAACTGCGCTGTTCACTGCCTGTAATGAGCGAGTACGGAGGGAGGGGAATCTGCTCACTCCAACCGCCGGGCACTTGACATTTCCCCCACAGTGCAGCGGGTACGCGGCCGTCAGTTTTTGGAATGGCTCGGACTGCGAGCGTGAGTCGAACTGTAATCTGAGCGATAGTTCTCTTCACGCCAGTCACCACGGGATCACAAACACGGGACTGTCACCATGCTGCAACATGGAGAGCAGAAGCTGCCTACACAACGCAGAATGTCTCTCATCGGCCGCGCCCTGCAATCTCCCCGACCGCTGCAACCTCCTCCCTGCACAGTGTCCCGCTCGCACTGTCGAGGGATGGAGTGTCCCGCTCGCACTGTCGAGGGATGGAGTGTCCCGCTCGCACTGTCGAGGGATGGAGTGTCCCGCTCGCACTGTCGAGGGATGGAGTGTCCCGCTCGCACTGTCGAGGGATGGAGTGTCCCGCTCGCACTGTCGAGGGATGGAGTGTCCCGCTCGCACTGTCGAGGGATGGAGTGTCCCGCTCGCACTGTCGAGGGATGGAGTGTCCCGCTCGCACTGTCGAGGGATGGAGTGTCCCGCTCGCACTGTCGAGGGATGGAGTGTCCCGCTCGCACTGTCGAGGGATGGAGTGTCCCGCTCGCACTGTCGAGGGATGGAGTGTCCCGCTCGCACTGTCGAGGGATGGAGTGTCCCGCTCGCACTGTCGAGGGATGGAGTGTCCCGCTCGCACTGTCGAGGGATGGAGTGTCACGCTCGCACTGTCGAGGGATGGAGTGTCACGCTCGCACTGTCGTCGGATGGAGTGTCACGCTCGCACTGTCGTGGGATGGAGTGTCAGGCTCGCACTGTCGAGGGATGGAGTGTCACGCTCGCACTGTCGTCGGATGGAGTGTCACGCTCGCACTGTCGAGGGATGGAGTGTCACGCTCGCACTGTCGTCCGATGGAGTGTCACGCTCGCACTGTCGTGGGATGGAGTGTCACGCTCGCACTGTCGTGGGATGGAGTGTCAGGCTCGCACTGTCGTCCGATGGAGTGTCAGGCTCGCACTGTCGTGGGATGGAGTGTCACGCTCGCACTGTCGTCCGATGGAGTGTCACGCTCGCACTGTCGTGGGATGGAGTGTCAGGCTCGCACTGTCGTGGGATGGAGTGTCAGGCTCGCACTGTCGTCCGATGGAGTGTCAGGCTCGCACTGTCGTCCGATGGAGTGTCAGGCTCGCACTGTCGTCCGATGGAGTGTCACGCTCGCACTGTCGAGGGATGGAGTGTCATGCTCGCACTATCGTGGGATGGAGTGTCACGCTCGCACTATCGTGGGATGGAGTGCCACGCTCGCACTATCGGATGGACTGTCACTCTCGCACAATCGTCGGATGGAATGTTAAGCTTGCACTATTATTGTAACCCCCTTGCACACCTCGATCACATGCAGGCGTGTCCGATCATCAGGCAGGCTGGGCTCCTGTGCTCTCCTCCACCTGTGGCCTTGGGCTCGCAGTCTAACCCGCCGCCCCACAGCAGCAATGACATGTGGAACACCGCCCCCCCGCCCCACGCAGAGGTTCCCGACGGGCATGTGGGAGCACAGTCCAAGGGAGCGTGTGGCGGGTCAGTTAAAGGCTGCATTCAGGGTGTCTACGGACTCTAGGGGTTCGTCGGACAGCCTGTTTTAAGGAAGTGGGGAGCTCCTCCCGAGATGGGTCTCTTGCCCCTCTCCCGCTGGTTATTCAGGAGCTGGGGTTCCCAGTGGTCAGGGAGGGGGGAGTTGAGGGGGGTGCTGTGGGTAGTAACGCTTCCTGCGGAGTGGTTGGGAGGGAGACGATTGGAGTAAAACAGTAACAGCCTCCCTCTTGCGCGTCACATACGACACTCGGTAAACCCAAAACAACAATCAACATCTCCGGAAAAAAATATATAGAGGTCGGGGTGGGGGGGGATGCGGGAAGGAGACAATTTAAAAAAAAAGATAAAAGTTGGGAAACTTGTACTTTCTCCTGGTACGGACTCTCCCGAGGCCAGACCTCACTACGGCCTCGACCTTTGACACCGTGCTGGCTGTTGGGACATCCTCCTCCGCCCTTTACCCACAGGCGCGGCAGTTATTGCATCTCCCGTCTCGTGACGCCCCCGCCCCTCGGAGGCAGAGCTGCAGGAATAACGCGGCGAGCTCAGAACTTGTGCGACGGGGGCTCCCGGTCTCTCTTCTTCAGCTCTTCCTTGTAGCAGCACGAGCAGTAGTTCCCCGTCTCCGGGTGCCCGTAGAAATTGCAGTTAGTCTGGCGGCACCGGGTCTGCTGGACGGAGTAGAAGGGCCGGCTGCCCTTGCCGGGGTCCTGGGCCGCCTCGGGCCCCGGGCAGTCCGACTGCTCCGTGAAACCGTTGCTGAAACTGTGGTAGGAGCTGTTGCAGGAGGAAGTGGGGTAGTCGGGGGGCTCGTCGGTCTCGGTGGGGGGCGCGTGGCGCGAGGAGTGGGCGGGGCTGCCCGCGGTGGGGGGGTGTCCTTGCCCGCAGTGCCGGGGCAGCGTGGCGTAGGAAGGCAGGCCACTGTAGGAGCCTCCGGCCACCTGCCGCCTGGTTTCCTGGTAGCTGGGTGGCTGGGAGTTGAAGTCGGAGGTCACCAGGCTGGGCCGCGGGATGGTTAACACGCCGGTGAAGGGAGGGTCGTGGTAGGCGGATAGCTTGGCGGCGAGGGACTGCGGGGCGCTCTGGCTGCCGTAGCTCAGGGCCGGGGGGCTGTACGGGTTCACCGGCAGCTCGCTCGGAGAGTCCTCGGCCAGTCGCTCCTGGGAGTCGAACCTTGCTGGAGCCGGGAGGTCCTGATCGGCCTTGTTCGCCGCGCTGCCGTTGGCCGGCCCCTTCTTCCCCGCCTCCTTCTGCTCCTGCTCGGCGAAGAACCGCTCCTCGGCGTCACTCAGGTAGCGCTGGATCATCTCCTCCTGGTAAGGGTGCCGGTGGCTGGTGGTGAGCAGCCCGGTGAAGATAAACTTCCGCTCCCCCTGCATTGCCGCCCGCAGGATGCTGAGGCTCAGCTTGACGTCGTTGCTGTACTTGTAGGGGTCGGTGGGCTGCGACTTTGCCAGGGTGCCCACGGGCCTGTCTCCCGGCGAGGTGCTCTCCGCCACGCTGCTCTCTCTGCTGCCTTTCTGCGACTTCAAGGGCGCCTTCTTCCGGTTCTTCTCCAAGGTGCCGTTCTGCCCGTTGGCCCTGCTGCCCTTGCTGTGGATGAAGCCCATGTTCTTCTTGAGCTTGCTGCCCAGGCTCTTGCCGAAGCTGCCCAGTTTATTGGCCACCGACTCCGCCCTCCTCTTCTCCTTGTCCTTGTCCTTCTTGGATTTCTCCTTGCCGCTGGCCTTGCCGCTGTTGCCGTTGGAGCTGCTGCACACCGACTCCTTGTCCGATTCCCCGGACTCGGCCACCGAGCGAGTGTCGTCCCCTCCGGAGGCGCTGGGAGATTCGGGCTGGGCCAGAGGGGCCTGCTGCAAGAGAATCACAACTTGGTCAGAGCGAGTCACCGACTCCCCGACACTCCCACCACAGCCCGGTCAGAGCGAGTCACCGACTCCCCGACACTCCCACCACAGCCCAGAGCGAGTCACCGACTCCCCGACACTCCCACCACAGCCCGGTCAGAGCGAGTCACCGACTCCCCGACACTCCCACCACAGCCCAGTCAGAGCGAGTCACCGACTCCCCGACACTCCCACCACAGCCCAGAGCGAGTCACCGACTCCCCGACACTCCCACCACAGCCCGGTCAGAGCGAGTCACCGACTCCCCGACACTCTCACCACAGCCCAGAGCGAGTCACCGACTCCCCGACACTCCCACCACAGCCCAGTCAGAGCGAGTCACCGACTCCCCGACACTCCCACCACAGCCCGGTCAGAGCGAGTCACCGACTCCCCGACACTCCCACCACAGCCCAGAGCGAGTCACCGACTCCCCGACACTCCCACCACAGCCCAGTCAGAGCGAGTCACCGACTCCCCGACACTCCCACCACAGCCCAGAGCGAGTCACCGACTCCCCGACACTCCCACCACAGCCCAGTCAGAGCGAGTCACCGACTCCCCGACACTCCCACCACAGCGAGTCACCGACTCCCCGACACTCCCACCACAGCCCAGTCAGAGCGAGTCACCGACTCCCCGACACTCCCACCACAGCCCAGAGCAAGTCACCGACTCCCCGACACTCCCACCACAGCCCGGTCAGAGCGAGTCACCGACTCCCCGACACTCCCACCACAGCCCAGTCAGAGCGAGTCACCGACTCCCCGACACTCCCACCACAGCCCAGTCAGAGCGAGTCACCGACTCCCCGACACTCCCACCACAGCCCAGAGCGAGTCACCGACTCCCCGACACTCCCACCACAGCCCAGTCAGAGCGAGTCACCGACTCCCCGACACTCCCACCACAGCCCAGTCAGAGCGAGTCACCGACTCCGACACTCCCACCACAGCCCAGTCAGAGCGAGTCACCGACTCCCCGACACTCCCACCACAGCCCAGAGCGAGTCACCGACTCCCCGACACTCCCACCACAGCCCAGTCAGAGCGAGTCACCGACTCCCCGACACTCCCACCACAGCCCAGAGCGAGTCACCGACTCCCCGACACTCCCACCACAGCCCAGTCAGAGCGAGTCACCGACTCCCCGACACTCCCACCACAGCCCAGTCAGAGCGAGTCACCGACTCCGACACTCCCACCACAGCCCAGAGCGAGTCACCGACTCCCTGACACTCCCACCACAGCCCAGAGCGAGTCACCGACACCCCGACACTCCCACCACAGCCCAGTCAGAGCGAGTCACCGACTCCCCGACACTCCCACCACAGCCCAGTCAGAGCGAGTCACCGACTCCCCGACACTCCCACCACAGCCCAGTCAGAGCGAGTCACCGACTCCCCGACACTCCCACCACAGCCCGGTCAGAGCGAGTCACCGACTCCCCGACACTCCCACCACAGCCCAGTCAGAGCGAGTCACCGACTCCCCGACACTCCCACCACAGCCCAGTCAGAGCGAGTCACCGACTCCCCGACACTCCCACAGCGAGTCACCAACTCCCCGACACTCCCACCACAGCCCAGAGCGAGTCACCGACTCCCCGACACTCCCACCACAGCCCGGTCAGAGCGAGTCACCGACTCCCCGACACTCCCACCACAGCCCGGTCAGAGCGAGTCACCGACTCCCCGACACTCCCACCACAGCCCAGTCAGAGCGAGTCACCGACTCCCCGACACTCTCACCACAGCCCGGTCGGAGCGAGTCACCGACTCCCCGACACTCCCACCACAGCCCAGTCAGAGCGAGTCACCGACTCCCCGACACTCCCACCACAGCCCAGAGCGAGTCACCGACTCCCCGACACTCCCACCACAGCCCAGAGCGAGTCACCGACTCCCCGACACTCCCACCACAGCCCAGTCAGAGCGAGTCACCGACTCCCCGACACTCCCACCACAGCCCAGTCAGAGCGAGTCACCGACTCCCCGACACTCCCACCACAGCCCGGTCAGAGCGAGTCACCGGCTCCCCGACACTCCCACCACAGCCCAGAACGAGTCACCGACTCCCCGACACTCCCACAGCCCGGTCAGAGCGAGTCACCGACTCCCCGACACTCCCACAGCGAGTCACCGACTCCCCGACACTCCCACCACAGCCCAGAGCGAGTCACCGACTCCCCGACACTCCCACCACAGCCCAGAGCGAGTCACCGACTCCCCGACACTCCCACCACAGCCCAGTCAGAGCGAGTCACCGACTCCGACACTCTCACCACAGCCCAGAGCGAGTCACCGACTCCCCGACACTCCCACCACAGCCCAGTCAGAGCGAGTCACCGACTCCCCGACACTCCCACAGCCCAGAGCAAGTCACCGACTCCCCGACACTCCCACCACAGCCCAGTCAGAGCGAGTCACCGACTCCCCGACACTCCCACCACAGCCCAGAGCGAGTCACCGACTCCCCGACACTCCCACCACAGCCCAGTCAGAGCGAGTCACCGACTCCCCGACACTCCCACCACAGCCCAGAGCGAGTCACCGACTCCCCGACACTCCCACCACAGCCCGGTCAGAGCGAGTCACCGACTCCCCGACACTCTCACCACAGCCCAGAGCGAGTCACCGACTCCCCGACACTCCCACCACAGCCCAGAGCGAGTCACCGACTCCCCGACACTCCCACCACAGCCCGGTCAGAGCGAGTCACCGACTCCCCGACACTCCCACCACAGCCCAGTCAGAGCGAGTCACCGACTCCCCGACACTCCCACCACAGCCCAGAGCGAGTCACCGACTCCCCGACACTCCCACCACAGCCCAGTCAGAGCGAGTCACCGACTCCCCGACACTCCCACCACAGCCCAGTCAGAGCGAGTCACCGACTCCCCGACACTCCCACCACAGCCCAGAGCGAGTCACCGACTCCCCGACACTCCCACCACAGCCCAGTCAGAGCCAGTCACCGACTCCCCGACACTCCCACCACAGCCCAGAGCGAGTCACCGACTCCCCGACACTCCCACCACAGCCCGGTCAGAGCGAGTCACAGACTCCCCGACACTCCCACCACAGCCCAGAGCGAGTCACCGACTCCCCGACACTCCCACCACAGCCCAGTCAGAGCCAGTCACCGACTCCCCGACACTCCCACCACAGCCCAGAGCGAGTCACCGACTCCCCGACACTCCCACCACAGCCCGGTCAGAGCGAGTCACCGACTCCCCGACACTCCCACCACAGCCCACAGCGAGTCACCGACTCCCCGACACTCCCACCACAGCCCAGTCAGAGCGAGTCACCGACTCCCCGACACTCCCACCACAGCCCACAGCGAGTCACCGACTCCCCGACACTCCCACCACAGCCCGGTCAGAGCGAGTCACCGACTCCCCGACACTCCCACCACAGCCCAGAGCGAGTCACCGACTCCCCGACACTCCCACCACAGCCCAGTCAGAGCGAGTCACCGACTCCCCGACACTCCCACCACAGCCCGGTCAGAGCGAGTCACCGACTCCCCGACACTCCCACCACAGCCCAGAGCGAGTCACCGACTCCCCGACACTCCCACCACAGCCCAGTCAGAGCGAGTCACCGACTCCCCGACACTCCCACCACAGCCCAGAGCGAGTCACCGACTCCCCGACACTCCCACCACAGCCCAGTCAGAGCGAGTCACCGACTCCCCGACACTCCCACCACAGCGAGTCACCGACTCCCCGACACTCCCACCACAGCCCAGTCAGAGCGAGTCACCGACTCCCCGACACTCCCACCACAGCCCAGAGCAAGTCACCGACTCCCCGACACTCCCACCACAGCCCGGTCAGAGCGAGTCACCGACTCCCCGACACTCCCACCACAGCCCAGTCAGAGCGAGTCACCGACTCCCCGACACTCCCACCACAGCCCAGTCAGAGCGAGTCACCGACTCCCCGACACTCCCACCACAGCCCAGAGCGAGTCACCGACTCCCCGACACTCCCACCACAGCCCAGTCAGAGCGAGTCACCGACTCCCCGACACTCCCACCACAGCCCAGTCAGAGCGAGTCACCGACTCCGACACTCCCACCACAGCCCAGTCAGAGCGAGTCACCGACTCCCCGACACTCCCACCACAGCCCAGAGCGAGTCACCGACTCCCCGACACTCCCACCACAGCCCAGTCAGAGCGAGTCACCGACTCCCCGACACTCCCACCACAGCCCAGAGCGAGTCACCGACTCCCCGACACTCCCACCACAGCCCAGTCAGAGCGAGTCACCGACTCCCCGACACTCCCACCACAGCCCAGTCAGAGCGAGTCACCGACTCCGACACTCCCACCACAGCCCAGAGCGAGTCACCGACTCCCTGACACTCCCACCACAGCCCAGAGCGAGTCACCGACACCCCGACACTCCCACCACAGCCCAGTCAGAGCGAGTCACCGACTCCCCGACACTCCCACCACAGCCCAGTCAGAGCGAGTCACCGACTCCCCGACACTCCCACCACAGCCCAGTCAGAGCGAGTCACCGACTCCCCGACACTCCCACCACAGCCCGGTCAGAGCGAGTCACCGACTCCCCGACACTCCCACCACAGCCCAGTCAGAGCGAGTCACCGACTCCCCGACACTCCCACCACAGCCCAGTCAGAGCGAGTCACCGACTCCCCGACACTCCCACAGCGAGTCACCAACTCCCCGACACTCCCACCACAGCCCAGAGCGAGTCACCGACTCCCCGACACTCCCACCACAGCCCGGTCAGAGCGAGTCACCGACTCCCCGACACTCCCACCACAGCCCGGTCAGAGCGAGTCACCGACTCCCCGACACTCCCACCACAGCCCAGTCAGAGCGAGTCACCGACTCCCCGACACTCTCACCACAGCCCGGTCGGAGCGAGTCACCGACTCCCCGACACTCCCACCACAGCCCAGTCAGAGCGAGTCACCGACTCCCCGACACTCCCACCACAGCCCAGAGCGAGTCACCGACTCCCCGACACTCCCACCACAGCCCAGAGCGAGTCACCGACTCCCCGACACTCCCACCACAGCCCAGTCAGAGCGAGTCACCGACTCCCCGACACTCCCACCACAGCCCAGTCAGAGCGAGTCACCGACTCCCCGACACTCCCACCACAGCCCGGTCAGAGCGAGTCACCGGCTCCCCGACACTCCCACCACAGCCCAGAGCGAGTCACCGACTCCCCGACACTCCCACAGCCCGGTCAGAGCGAGTCACCGACTCCCCGACACTCCCACAGCGAGTCACCGACTCCCCGACACTCCCACCACAGCCCAGAGCGAGTCACCGACTCCCCGACACTCCCACCACAGCCCAGAGCGAGTCACCGACTCCCCGACACTCCCACCACAGCCCAGTCAGAGCGAGTCACCGACTCCGACACTCTCACCACAGCCCAGAGCGAGTCACCGACTCCCCGACACTCCCACAGCCCAGAGCAAGTCACCGACTCCCCGACACTCCCACCACAGCCCAGTCAGAGCGAGTCACCGACTCCCCGACACTCCCACCACAGCCCAGAGCGAGTCACCGACTCCCCGACACTCCCACCACAGCCCAGTCAGAGCGAGTCACCGACTCCCCGACACTCCCACCACAGCCCAGAGCGAGTCACCGACTCCCCGACACTCCCACCACAGCCCGGTCAGAGCGAGTCACCGACTCCCCGACACTCTCACCACAGCCCAGAGCGAGTCACCGACTCCCCGACACTCCCACCACAGCCCAGAGCGAGTCACCGACTCCCCGACACTCCCACCACAGCCCAGTCAGAGCGAGTCACCGACTCCCCGACACTCCCACCACAGCGAGTCACCGACTCCCCGACACTCCCACCACAGCCCAGTCAGAGCGAGTCACCGACTCCCCGACACTCCCACCACAGCCCAGAGCAAGTCACCGACTCCCCGACACTCCCACCACAGCCCGGTCAGAGCGAGTCACCGACTCCCCGACACTCCCACCACAGCCCAGTCAGAGCGAGTCACCGACTCCCCGACACTCCCACCACAGCCCAGTCAGAGCGAGTCACCGACTCCCCGACACTCCCACCACAGCCCAGAGCGAGTCACCGACTCCCCGACACTCCCACCACAGCCCAGTCAGAGCGAGTCACCGACTCCCCGACACTCCCACCACAGCCCAGTCAGAGCGAGTCACCGACTCCGACACTCCCACCACAGCCCAGTCAGAGCGAGTCACCGACTCCCCGACACTCCCACCACAGCCCAGAGCGAGTCACCGACTCCCCGACACTCCCACCACAGCCCAGTCAGAGCGAGTCACCGACTCCCCGACACTCCCACCACAGCCCAGAGCGAGTCACCGACTCCCCGACACTCCCACCACAGCCCAGTCAGAGCGAGTCACCGACTCCCCGACACTCCCACCACAGCCCAGTCAGAGCGAGTCACCGACTCCGACACTCCCACCACAGCCCAGAGCGAGTCACCGACTCCCTGACACTCCCACCACAGCCCAGAGCGAGTCACCGACACCCCGACACTCCCACCACAGCCCAGTCAGAGCGAGTCACCGACTCCCCGACACTCCCACCACAGCCCAGTCAGAGCGAGTCACCGACTCCCCGACACTCCCACCACAGCCCAGTCAGAGCGAGTCACCGACTCCCCGACACTCCCACCACAGCCCGGTCAGAGCGAGTCACCGACTCCCCGACACTCCCACCACAGCCCAGTCAGAGCGAGTCACCGACTCCCCGACACTCCCACCACAGCCCAGTCAGAGCGAGTCACCGACTCCCCGACACTCCCACAGCGAGTCACCAACTCCCCGACACTCCCACCACAGCCCAGAGCGAGTCACCGACTCCCCGACACTCCCACCACAGCCCGGTCAGAGCGAGTCACCGACTCCCCGACACTCCCACCACAGCCCGGTCAGAGCGAGTCACCGACTCCCCGACACTCCCACCACAGCCCAGTCAGAGCGAGTCACCGACTCCCCGACACTCTCACCACAGCCCGGTCGGAGCGAGTCACCGACTCCCCGACACTCCCACCACAGCCCAGTCAGAGCGAGTCACCGACTCCCCGACACTCCCACCACAGCCCAGAGCGAGTCACCGACTCCCCGACACTCCCACCACAGCCCAGAGCGAGTCACCGACTCCCCGACACTCCCACCACAGCCCAGTCAGAGCGAGTCACCGACTCCCCGACACTCCCACCACAGCCCAGTCAGAGCGAGTCACCGACTCCCCGACACTCCCACCACAGCCCGGTCAGAGCGAGTCACCGGCTCCCCGACACTCCCACCACAGCCCAGAGCGAGTCACCGACTCCCCGACACTCCCACAGCCCGGTCAGAGCGAGTCACCGACTCCCCGACACTCCCACAGCGAGTCACCGACTCCCCGACACTCCCACCACAGCCCAGAGCGAGTCACCGACTCCCCGACACTCCCACCACAGCCCAGAGCGAGTCACCGACTCCCCGACACTCCCACCACAGCCCAGTCAGAGCGAGTCACCGACTCCGACACTCTCACCACAGCCCAGAGCGAGTCACCGACTCCCCGACACTCCCACCACAGCCCAGTCAGAGCGAGTCACCGACTCCCCGACACTCCCACAGCCCAGAGCAAGTCACCGACTCCCCGACACTCCCACCACAGCCCAGTCAGAGCGAGTCACCGACTCCCCGACACTCCCACCACAGCCCAGAGCGAGTCACCGACTCCCCGACACTCCCACCACAGCCCAGTCAGAGCGAGTCACCGACTCCCCGACACTCCCACCACAGCCCAGAGCGAGTCACCGACTCCCCGACACTCCCACCACAGCCCGGTCAGAGCGAGTCACCGACTCCCCGACACTCTCACCACAGCCCAGAGCGAGTCACCGACTCCCCGACACTCCCACCACAGCCCAGAGCGAGTCACCGACTCCCCGACACTCCCACCACAGCCCAGTCAGAGCGAGTCACCGACTCCCCGACACTCCCACCACAGCCCAGTCAGAGCGAGTCACCGACTCCCCGACACTCCCACCACAGCCCAGAGCGAGTCACCGACTCCCCGACACTCCCACCACAGCCCAGTCAGAGCGAGTCACCGACTCCCCGACACTCCCACCACAGCCCAGTCAGAGCGAGTCACCGACTCCCCGACACTCCCACCACAGCCCAGAGCGAGTCACCGACTCCCCGACACTCCCACCACAGCCCAGTCAGAGCCAGTCACCGACTCCCCGACACTCCCACCACAGCCCAGAGCGAGTCACCGACTCCCCGACACTCCCACCACAGCCCGGTCAGAGCGAGTCACAGACTCCCCGACACTCCCACCACAGCCCAGAGCGAGTCACCGACTCCCCGACACTCCCACCACAGCCCAGTCAGAGCCAGTCACCGACTCCCCGACACTCCCACCACAGCCCAGAGCGAGTCACCGACTCCCCGACACTCCCACCACAGCCCGGTCAGAGCGAGTCACCGACTCCCCGACACTCCCACCACAGCCCACAGCGAGTCACCGACTCCCCGACACTCCCACCACAGCCCAGTCAGAGCGAGTCACCGACTCCCCGACACTCCCACCACAGCCCACAGCGAGTCACCGACTCCCCGACACTCCCACCACAGCCCGGTCAGAGCGAGTCACCGACTCCCCGACACTCCCACCACAGCCCAGAGCGAGTCACCGACTCCCCGACACTCCCACCACAGCCCAGTCAGAGCGAGTCACCGACTCCCCGACACTCCCACCACAGCCCGGTCAGAGCGAGTCACCGACTCCCCGACACTCCCACCACAGCCCAGAGCGAGTCACCGACTCCCCGACACTCCCACCACAGCCCAGTCAGAGCGAGTCACCGACTCCCCGACACTCCCACCACAGCCCAGAGCGAGTCACCGACTCCCCGACACTCCCACCACAGCCCAGTCAGAGCGAGTCACCGACTCCCCGACACTCCCACCACAGCGAGTCACCGACTCCCCGACACTCCCACCACAGCCCAGTCAGAGCGAGTCACCGACTCCCCGACACTCCCACCACAGCCCAGAGCAAGTCACCGACTCCCCGACACTCCCACCACAGCCCGGTCAGAGCGAGTCACCGACTCCCCGACACTCCCACCACAGCCCAGTCAGAGCGAGTCACCGACTCCCCGACACTCCCACCACAGCCCAGTCAGAGCGAGTCACCGACTCCCCGACACTCCCACCACAGCCCAGAGCGAGTCACCGACTCCCCGACACTCCCACCACAGCCCAGTCAGAGCGAGTCACCGACTCCCCGACACTCCCACCACAGCCCAGTCAGAGCGAGTCACCGACTCCGACACTCCCACCACAGCCCAGTCAGAGCGAGTCACCGACTCCCCGACACTCCCACCACAGCCCAGAGCGAGTCACCGACTCCCCGACACTCCCACCACAGCCCAGTCAGAGCGAGTCACCGACTCCCCGACACTCCCACCACAGCCCAGAGCGAGTCACCGACTCCCCGACACTCCCACCACAGCCCAGTCAGAGCGAGTCACCGACTCCCCGACACTCCCACCACAGCCCAGTCAGAGCGAGTCACCGACTCCGACACTCCCACCACAGCCCAGAGCGAGTCACCGACTCCCTGACACTCCCACCACAGCCCAGAGCGAGTCACCGACACCCCGACACTCCCACCACAGCCCAGTCAGAGCGAGTCACCGACTCCCCGACACTCCCACCACAGCCCAGTCAGAGCGAGTCACCGACTCCCCGACACTCCCACCACAGCCCAGTCAGAGCGAGTCACCGACTCCCCGACACTCCCACCACAGCCCGGTCAGAGCGAGTCACCGACTCCCCGACACTCCCACCACAGCCCAGTCAGAGCGAGTCACCGACTCCCCGACACTCCCACCACAGCCCAGTCAGAGCGAGTCACCGACTCCCCGACACTCCCACAGCGAGTCACCAACTCCCCGACACTCCCACCACAGCCCAGAGCGAGTCACCGACTCCCCGACACTCCCACCACAGCCCGGTCAGAGCGAGTCACCGACTCCCCGACACTCCCACCACAGCCCGGTCAGAGCGAGTCACCGACTCCCCGACACTCCCACCACAGCCCAGTCAGAGCGAGTCACCGACTCCCCGACACTCTCACCACAGCCCGGTCGGAGCGAGTCACCGACTCCCCGACACTCCCACCACAGCCCAGTCAGAGCGAGTCACCGACTCCCCGACACTCCCACCACAGCCCAGAGCGAGTCACCGACTCCCCGACACTCCCACCACAGCCCAGAGCGAGTCACCGACTCCCCGACACTCCCACCACAGCCCAGTCAGAGCGAGTCACCGACTCCCCGACACTCCCACCACAGCCCAGTCAGAGCGAGTCACCGACTCCCCGACACTCCCACCACAGCCCGGTCAGAGCGAGTCACCGCTCCCCGACACTCCCACCACAGCCCAGAGCGAGTCACCGACTCCCCGACACTCCCACAGCCCGGTCAGAGCGAGTCACCGACTCCCCGACACTCCCACAGCGAGTCACCGACTCCCCGACACTCCCACCACAGCCCAGAGCGAGTCACCGACTCCCCGACACTCCCACCACAGCCCAGAGCGAGTCACCGACTCCCCGACACTCCCACCACAGCCCAGTCAGAGCGAGTCACCGACTCCGACACTCTCACCACAGCCCAGAGCGAGTCACCGACTCCCCGACACTCCCACAGCCCAGAGCAAGTCACCGACTCCCCGACACTCCCACCACAGCCCAGTCAGAGCGAGTCACCGACTCCCCGACACTCCCACCACAGCCCAGAGCGAGTCACCGACTCCCCGACACTCCCACCACAGCCCAGTCAGAGCGAGTCACCGACTCCCCGACACTCCCACCACAGCCCAGAGCGAGTCACCGACTCCCCGACACTCCCACCACAGCCCGGTCAGAGCGAGTCACCGACTCCCCGACACTCTCACCACAGCCCAGAGCGAGTCACCGACTCCCCGACACTCCCACCACAGCCCAGAGCGAGTCACCGACTCCCCGACACTCCCACCACAGCCCAGTCAGAGCGAGTCACCGACTCCCCGACACTCCCACCACAGCCCAGTCAGAGCGAGTCACCGACTCCCCGACACTCCCACCACAGCCCAGAGCGAGTCACCGACTCCCCGACACTCCCACCACAGCCCAGTCAGAGCGAGTCACCGACTCCCCGACACTCCCACCACAGCCCAGTCAGAGCGAGTCACCGACTCCCCGACACTCCCACCACAGCCCGGTCAGAGCGAGTCACAGACTCCCCGACACTCCCACCACAGCCCAGAGCGAGTCACCGACTCCCCGACACTCCCACCACAGCCCAGTCAGAGCCAGTCACCGACTCCCCGACACTCCCACCACAGCCCAGAGCGAGTCACCGACTCCCCGACACTCCCACCACAGCCCGGTCAGAGCGAGTCACCGACTCCCCGACACTCCCACCACAGCCCACAGCGAGTCACCGACTCCCCGACACTCCCACCACAGCCCAGTCAGAGCGAGTCACCGACTCCCCGACACTCCCACCACAGCCCACAGCGAGTCACCGACTCCCCGACACTCCCACCACAGCCCGGTCAGAGCGAGTCACCGACTCCCCGACACTCCCACCACAGCCCAGAGCGAGTCACCGACTCCCCGACACTCCCACCACAGCCCAGTCAGAGCGAGTCACCGACTCCCCGACATTCCCACCACAGCCCAGAGCGAGTCACCGACTCCCCGACACTCCCACCACAGCCCAGTCAGAGCGAGTCACCGACTCCCCGACACTCCCACCACAGCCCAGTCAGAGCGAGTCACCGACTCCCCGACACTCCCACCACAACCCAGAGCGAGTCACCGACTCCCCGACACTCCCACCACAGCCCAGTCAGAGCGAGTCACCGACTCCCCGACACTCCCACCACAGCCCAGAGCGAGTCACCGACTCCCCGACACTCCCACCACAGCCCAGAGCGAGTCACCGACTCCCCGACACTCCCACCACAGCCCAGTCAGAGCGAGTCACCGACTCCCCGACACTCCCACCACAGCCCAGAGCGAGTCACCGACTCCCCGACACTCCCACCACAGCCCGGTCAGAGCGAGTCACCGACTCCCCCACCACAGCCCGGTCAGAGCGAGTCACCGACTCCCCGACACTCCCACCACAGCCCGGTCAGAGCGAGTCACCGACTCCCCGACACTCCCACCACAGCCCAGAGCGAGTCACCGACTCCCCGACACTCCCACCACAGCCCAGAGCGAGTCACCGACTCCCCGACACTCCCACCACAGCCCAGTCAGAGCGAGTCACCGACTCCCTGACACTCCCACCACAGCCCAGAGCGAGTCACCGACTCCCCGACACTCCCACCACAGCCCAGTCAGAGCGAGTCACCGGCTCCCCGACACTCCCACCACAGCCCGGTCAGAGCGAGTCACCGACTCCCCGACACTCCCACCACAGCCCAGAGCGAGTCACCGACTCCCCGACACTCCCACCACAGCCCGGTCAGAGCGAGTCACCGACTCCCCGACACTCCCACCACAGCCCAGAGCGAGTCACCGACTCCCCGACACTCCCACCACAGCCCAGAGCGAGTCACCGACTCCCCGACACTCCCACCACAGCCCAGTCAGAGCGAGTCACCGACTCCCCGACACTCCCACCACAGCCCAGTCAGAGCGAGTCACCGACTCCCCGACACTCCCACCACAGCCCAGTCAGAGCGAGTCACCGACTCCCCGACACTCCCACCACAGCCCAGAGCGAGTCACCGACTCCCCGACACTCCCACCACAGCCCAGTCAGAGCGAGTCACCGACTCCCCGACACTCCCACCACAGCCCAGTCAGAGCGAGTCACCGACTCCGACACTCCCACCACAGCCCAGTCAGAGCGAGTCACCGACTCCCCGACACTCCCACCACAGCCCAGTCAGAGCGAGTCACCGACTCCCCGACACTCCCACCACAGCCCAGAGCGAGTCACCGACTCCCCGACACTCCCACCACAGCCCAGTCAGAGCGAGTCACCGACTCCCCGACACTCCCACCACATCCCAGTCAGAGCGAGTCACCGACTCCCCGACACTCCCACCACAGCCCAGTCAGAGCGAGTCACCGACTCCCCGACACTCCCACCACAGCCCAGTCAGAGCGAGTCACCGACTCCCCGACACTCCCACAGCCCAGTCAGAGCGAGTCACCGACTCCCCGACACTCCCACCACAGCCCAGAGCGAGTCACCGACTCCCCGACACTCCCACCACAGCCCAGTCAGAGCGAGTCACCGACTCCCCGACACTCCCACCACAGCCCAGAGCGAGTCACCGACTCCCCGACACTCCCACCACAGCCCAGAGCGAGTCACCGACTCCGACACTCCCACCACAGCCCAGTCAGAGCAAGTCACCGACTCCCCGACACTCCCACCACAGCCCAGTCAGAGCGAGTCACCGACTCCCCGACACTCCCACCACAGCCCAGTCAGAGCGAGTCACCGACTCCCCGACACTCCCAGCACAGCCCAGTCAGAGCGAGTCACCGACTCCCCGACACTCCCACCACAGCCCAGAGCGAGTCACCGACTCCCTGACACTCCCACCACAGCCCAGAGCGAGTCACCGACTCCCCGACACTCCCACCACAGCCCAGTCAGAGCGAGTCACCGACTCCCCGACACTCCCACCACAGCCCAGAGCGAGTCACCGACTCCCCGACACTCCCACCACAGCCCAGAGCGAGTCACCGACTCCCCGACACTCCCACCACAGCCCGGTCAGAGCGAGTCACCGGCTCCCCGACACTCCCACCACAGCCCGGTCAGAGCGAGTCACCGACTCCCCGACACTCCCACCACAGCCCAGTCAGAGCGAGTCACCGACTCCCCGACACTCCCACCACAGCCCAGAGCGAGTCACCGACTCCCCGACACTCCCACCACAGCCCAGTCAGAGCGAGTCACCGACTCCCCGACACTCCCACCACAGCCCAGTCAGAGCGAGTCACCGACTCCCCGACACTCCCACCACAGCCCAGAGCGAGTCACCGACTCCCCGACACTCCCACCACAGCCCAGAGCGAGTCACCGACTCCCCGACACTCCCACCACAGCCCAGTCAGAGCGAGTCACCGACTCCCCGACACTCCCACCACAGCCCAGAGCGAGTCACCGACTCCCCGACACTCCCACCACAGCCCAGTCAGAGCGAGTCACCGACTCCCCGACACTCCCACCACAGCCCAGAGCGAGTCACCGACTCCCCGACACTCCCACCACAGCCCAGTCAGAGCGAGTCACCGACTCCCCGACACTCCCACCACAGCCCAGTCAGAGCGAGTCACCGACTCCCCGACACTCCCACCACAGCCCAGAGCAAGTCACCGACTCCCCGACACTCCCACCACAGCCCGGTCAGAGCGAGTCACCGGCTCCCCGACACTCCCACCACAGCCCAGAGCGAGTCACCGACTCCCCGACACTCCCACAGCCCGGTCAGAGCGAGTCACCGACTCCCCGACACTCCCACCACAGCCCAGTCAGAGCGAGTCACCGACTCCCCGACACTCCCACCACAGCCCACTCAGAGCGAGTCACCGACTCCCCGACACTCCCACCACAGCCCAGAGCGAGTCACCGACTCCCCGACACTCCCACCACAGCCCAGTCAGAGCGAGTCACCGACTCCCCGACACTCCCACCACAGCCCGGTCAGAGCGAGTCACCGACTCCCCGACACTCCCACCACAGCCCAGTCAGAGCGAGTCACCGACTCCCCGACACTCCCACCACAGCCCACTCAGAGCGAGTCACCGACTCCCCGACACTCCCACCACAGCCCAGAGCGAGTCACCGACTCCCCGACACTCCCACCACAGCCCAGTCAGAGCGAGTCACCGACTCCCCGACACTCCCACCACAGCCCGGTCAGAGCGAGTCACCGACTCCCCGACACTCCCACCACAGCCCAGAGCGAGTCACCGACTCCCCGACACTCCCACCACAGCCCAGTCAGAGCGAGTCACCGACTCCCCGACACTCCCACCACAGCCCAGAGCGAGTCACCGACTCCCCGACACTCCCACCACAGCCCACAGCGAGTCACCGACTCCCCGACACTCCCACCACAGCCCGGTCAGAGCGAGTCACCGACTCCCCGACACTCCCACCACAGCCCAGAGCGAGTCACCGACTCCCCGACACTCCCACCACAGCCCACAGCGAGTCACCGACTCCCCGACACTCTCACCACAGCCCAGTCAGAGCGAGTCACCGACTCCCCGACACTCCCACCACAGCCCAGTCAGAGCGAGTCACCGACTCCCCGACACTCCCACCACAGCCCAGTCAGAGCGAGTCACCGACTCCCCGACACTCCCACCACAGCCCAGAGCGAGTCACCGACTCCCCGACACTCCCACCACAGCCCAGAGCGAGTCACCGACTCCCCGACACTCCCACCACAGCCCAGAGCGAGTCACCGACTCCCCGACACTCCCACCACAGCCCTGTCAGAGCGAGTCACCGACTCCCCGACACTCTCACCACAGCCCAGAGCGAGTCACCGACTCCCCGACACTCCCACCACAGCCCAGAGCGAGTCACCGACTCCCCGACACTCCCACCACAGCCCAGTCAGAGCGAGTCACCGACTCCCCGACACTCCCACCACAGCCCAGAGCGAGTCACCGACTCCCCGACACTCCCACCACAGCCCAGTCAGAGCGAGTCACCGACTCCCCGACACTCCCACCACAGCCCAGTCAGAGCGAGTCACCGACTCCCCGACACTCCCAGCACAGCCCAGTCAGAGCGAGTCACCGACTCCCCGACACTCCCACCACAGCCCGGTCAGAGCGAGTCACCGACTCCCCGACACTCCCACCACAGCCCGGTCAGAGCGAGTCACCGACTCCCCGACACTCCCACCACAGCCCAGAGCGAGTCACCGACTCCCCGACACTCCCACCACAGCCCAGAGCGAGTCACCGACTCCCCGACACTCCCACCACAGCCCGGTCAGAGCGAGTCACCGACTCCCCGACACTCCCACCACAGCCCAGTCAGAGCGAGTCACCGACTCCCCGACACTCCCACCACAGCCCGGTCAGAGCGAGTCACCGACTCCCCGACACTCCCACCACAGCCCGGTCAGAGCGAGTCACCGACTCCCCGACACTCCCACCACAGCCCAGAGCGAGTCACCGACTCCCCGACACTCCCACCACAGCCCAGAGCGAGTCACCGACTCCCCGACACTCCCACCACAGCCCGGTCAGAGCGAGTCACCGACTCCCCGACACTCCCACCACAGCCCTCTGGGGCAGAGAATTCCAAAGATTCACCGCCCTCTGAGTGAAGAAATTCCTCCTCATCTCGGTCCTAAATGGCCGACCCCTTAACCTGAGACTGTGACCCCTGGTTCTAGACTCTCCAGCCAGGGGGAAACATCCTCTCAGCATCTACCTTGTCAATCCCCTCAGAATCTCATTTGAATGAGATCACCTCTCATTTGGGGGCAGCTCTCAGTGCAGAGCGGGGCCGGTGCAGGGGACGGGGGGGTCGAGGGTCAGTGCGGGGGCGCGGGATCGGGCCTTACCTGGGTTTCGCAGGCCAGTTGTATCCAGGTCACGCTCATGTAGGTGTGCAGCAGGTGTAACTTGGCTTCTAACGAAAGGGTCACACTGGAGAGAAACAGGTGTGAAAATCAGATGAAGCGATAGAGACAAGATGTGGAGAAGAATCTCCGCTCGCACATCTCCGCGAACAGAAATCTAACACACCCACAATCCTTTAATTCCAAGGTTATGTCCCGATGGCTCCAAGTGTGGTGTGCGGGATCGGGCTGGCGGCGGAGCGGGGACAGGGGTCTCCGAGCTCACTGCAGAGACCCGGGTACCCGGGCTGGCGGCGGAGCGGAGACCGGGGTCTCCGAGCTCACTGCAGAGCCCGGGGTCTCCGAGCTCGGGGCGGAGCGGGGTCCGGGGTCTCCGAGCTCATTGCTAGTGACCCCACACCTAGCTGCAGCATTTACACCAGAGACAGACGCCCCCCTCTGTGCTCAGTGAGTCCGCTCTCGGGAACAAGGAGCTCCTCGGTAGCACTTGGCGGAAATGCAGGGCAGCGCGCAGCGAGTGGGGAACCGACACCGCTCACTGGGAGGATTCCTCTGCTCTCCTGGGGGTACGGAACTGGCCCTGGGCAACAGCTCCGGGGTGGCACTGCTCTCCCTTTGGTATCTCGCCCAAGCGGCCACCCTTCATGTCTGAGACGAGACGGAGAATGCCAGCTGGATGTTGAACTATAGGGGGTGTCGCAGACACAGGGCTCAGTCGAGACCCCCTCGGGTGCTTCCCAGGAGAGGTCACTGGATGGTCATCAGGAACAGCAGCTTGGCTGATGCGTGTCCTCCAGAACCCAAATCACCAAAGCCAAACTGCACCCACACCCTCCCACCGTGCTTCACCACCACACCGCCCCCCCGCCGCCGGCCGCGGTGCAGCCCAGGATTATTGCTCGGGAGATGCAGCTTTGTCTGTAGATATCAGGTCTAGGAGAGAAATTCCATGCAAAAGCCTTTGGCCGGCGATCAGGAACATCGACGCCAGTGAAATTATTCACAGCAGGAGAGTTTGGCAGAGCTCGGAAGCAGATTATCCACCGGGAGCGTCACGCACGTACCTGGCCAATCGCACGTTGTCATTGTCGTCCCGCCCCCACTCCCAATCCTTTCCCGGGTCCACGGCAAAATGAACCGGAAGCAACTTGTGTTCGGAATCAGTCAGAGGAATCACGGCTAAAGGAGTGAGAGAGGAGAATATTGGAAATGGACTGGACGCTGGCCGGGAACAATTCGCATCCTCAAACCATCACAACGCTCGCACCGAGGGGCGAGAAAGGAAAGACCTGCGTTTCTCCAGCGCCTTTCACCACCTCAGGACATCCCAAAGTGCTTCACAGCCAATTAATTTTTTTTGAAGTGTAGTCACTGTTGTAATGTCGGCAACACGGCAGCCAATTTGCGCACAGCAAGCTCCCACGAACAGCAATGTGATAATGACCAGATCAACTGTTTTAGTGATGTTGGTTGAGGGATAAATATTGGCCCCAGGACACCGGGGAGAACTCCCCCCTGCTCTTCCAGTACTGCCCTGGGATCTGTGACACTCTGAACTCCACAGTCACAGCACGCTGTAACTATTTCCCTGCCAGTACCTTGCTCTTTGGTGGGCTCCCTCTGCTCCATGGAGACAAGTGCGGAGAAGTGAGCCTGATCGTAGGCCAGCACCAGTGGAGATCGGTGGCACTTGTTGGCTGGAACCTCCAGAGGCAGGTAGATCCCGCCGAACGGTATGGGGGCGAAGGCTGCAAAACCAAGCACAGCAATTCCCAGTCAGCGTGGCCGGACTCACAGCGATAGACAGGGAGAATCCAAGAGGAAAACAGAGCCTGCGAACATCGTGCCCTCCCTCCGACTGGGTCAGTGTAGAGGGAGCTTTACTCTGTATCTAACCCGTGCTGTACCTGCCCTGGGAGTGTTTGATGGGACAGTGTAGAGGGAGCTTTACTCTGTATCTAACCCGTGCTGTACCTGCCCTGGGAGTGTTTGATGGGACAGTGTAGAGGGAGCTTTACTCTGTATCTAACCCGTGCTGTACCTGCCCTGGGAGTGTTTGATGGGGCAGTGTAGAGGGAGCTTTACTCTGTATCTAACCCGTGCTGTACCTGCCCTGGGAGTGTTTGATGGGGACAGGGTAGAGGGAGCTTTACTCTGTATCTAACCCGTGCTGTACCTGCCCTGGGAGTGTTTGATGGGACAGTGTAGAGGGAGCTTTACTCTGTATCTAACCCATGCTGTACCTGCCCTGGGAATGTTTGATGGGACAGTGTAGAGGGAGCTTTACTCTGTATCTAACCCGTGCTGTACCTGCCCTGGGAGTGTTTGATGGGGACAGGGTAGAGGGAGCTTTACTCTGTATCTAACCCGTGCTGTACCTGCCCTGGGAATGTTTGATGGGACAGTGTAGAGGGAGCTTTACTCTGTATCTAACCTGTGCTGTACCTTCCCTGGGAGTTGTTGAGTCTGTGTGTTGATAGAGACACTGAAGACAGGAGTTGGTTTGATAGGTGTTTACTAAACAAAGTCTGGAGGGGAACTAACGGATACAACACAATACTCAGGCTTATATAGCCCGAGTGGCCATTACCGACATTACAGTAGACATAGGGCTCTTAAAGGCACATACACTACAATTCCTCCCCTTTTAGCTAACCAGTACATAATATTTGAAGTAATGATTAATTACATGTTACAATAAAAATAATCTATACATTGCTGCAGTTAATTAATTATAAATCAGTCTCTCTGGAGGCTTCCTGACTCGGTCCGGATAACGCCTCGGTGGTGTAGTAGGTTCTTTTGGCAAGGCTGATTCGGCTTGAATGCCAGTGTCAGGTTCATCGGGTTCCAGTATCACCGGATCGGAGGTAGATACTATCGGTATCTCTACTTCATCGTTAGGCGTGTAGGTTGTCCCTTTTCGGATGACTCTATGATTTGGTCAGCATGGCGCCTTATTATGCTTTCTCCGATGTCCACGGTATACATCAGCGGTCCTAGTCGTGTGCAGATAGTTCCAGGCTGCCATTTCTCGGTACGGTAGTCCCGGGCCAAAACTTGTTGACCTATCTGGAAGGTTCTAGTTGGCCTTTCATTCATGCCTTGAAATTGCCAGTTCTCCACGTCCCTTCTGATGTTGGGCTTGATCAAATCCAGCCGGCATCTTAGTCTTCTATTGATGAACATCATGGCGGGAGTTTGGTTTGTAACCATATGTGTTGCATTCCTGGATGCGAACAAGAAGTTATCCACCTTGTGCTGAAGTTTTATGTCTTCATTACCCATGGCCTTTATGGCCTTCTTGAAGGTCTGGACAAACCTTTCAGCCAATCCATTGGTGGCGGGATGGTATGGGGCGGACGTGTAGTGCTTTACCCCATTGTTTTTTTTTTTTTAAGAACTTTCTGAATTCTTCGGACACAAATTGCGGTCCATTATCAGAACAGATCTGTTCCGGCAGCCCATTCCTGGCAAATATGGTCCTTAATACTGTGATGGTTTTTTCCGTGGTGGTGGAGGACATCTTGATTACCTCTGGCCACTTGGAGTGTGCATCAACCGCGATTAAGAACATTGAGTCCATAAATGGACCAGCAAAGTCGACGTGTACCCTTTGCCAGGGAGATGAGGGCCACTCCCATGGATGTGGAGGGGCTTGGGGTGGAGCGTTTTGGACCTTCTGGCATCCTAGGCAGCTCTTGGTCATTTCTTCGATGTCTCCATCAATACCTGGCCACCATACAAACGCTCTGGCTAGGTTCTTCATTTTCACTCCACCCAGATGCCCCTCGTGAAGCTCCTTTAGCACTTTATCCTGGAGTTTGGGTGGAATCACCACTCTGGATCCACACATCAAGGTTCCTCGGCACACTGACAGCTGTTCTCTTCTTTGCGAGAATGCTGGCAACAGTGGTTCGCCATGTGCTGGCCATCCCTTCACCGTTAAGTCGTAGACTCGAGAGAGAGAGAGAGTCGGGTCATTTCTCGTTTCCTTTTCAATGGTAGAATTTGTTACTGGTAGACATTCCACTATGGTTGAGTGGAACATCTCCACTGGGTCTACTGTAGGTGCCTCTTCTACCGTTGGCAACGGTAGGCGTGATAATCCGTCAGCATTTCCATGCTGTTTTGATCCTTTGTATTCTATGTTGTATTGGTGTGCCCCTAGAAAAAGGGACCACCTCTGTAGCCTTTGCACTGTCATAATGGGAACACCCTTTTTAGGGTTGAATATGGAGATGAGGGGTTGATGGTCAGTCAACAAGGTAAATTTTTGTCCGTGTAGGTAATGGTTGAATTTCATCACTCCCCATATCAGGCCGAGCGCTTCCCTGTCGATTTGGGCATAGTTACGCTCAGCTGAGTTCAATGAGCGTGACGCAAAAGCTATCGGCCGTTCCGAGTCATCAGGGAATTTATGCGATAATACTGCTCCTATGCCGTAAGGGGATGCATCGCACGCCAGTCTGATTGGCAGTGATGGGTTGTAATGAGCCAAAACTTCTTTGGATGTGATTAAGTCTTTGCATTTATGGAAGGCACGTTTACAGTCTTCGCTCCATTTCCAAATTACTCCTGTTTGTAGCAGTTCATTAAGAGGGTGTAGAAGAGTTGATAAGTTCGGTAAAAATTTATGATAGTAATTTATTAATCCCAGGAACGACCTTAATTGTGAAACATTTTCAGGTGCTGGGGCTTATACGACCGCTTCAATTTTTTCAGGTGACTTATGCAACCCTTCCTTATTAATTATGTGGCCACAATATGATATTTGATTTTGGAAAAATTCGCACTTGGGGCAATTTGCTCGTAGGCCCCGTTCTCTCAGCCTAGTGAGCACCTGCTCCAAATTGGCAAGGTGCTCGTTGTCGTTTTCTCCTGTTACAAGGATGTCGTCTAGGTAGCATTGAGTCCCCGGAATCCCTTGGAGGACTTGCTCCATAGCTCTTTGCCAGATAGCTGGAGCAGATGCTACTCCGAAAACCAGTCGATTGTACTGGTACAGACCTTTGTGTGTATTTATCGTGAGATATTTTTTAAGAGGCCTCTTCAACCTCCATCTGTAGATATGCCTGTGCCAAGTCAATTTTGGTGAAACGTTTCCCTCCGGATAGTGAGGCGAAAATATCTTCTATCCTCGGAAGAGGATACTGTACCGTGTGAAGGACCGGGTTTACAGTCACCTTGAAGTCTCCACAGATGCGAATTTTTCTCTGTTCTTCAGATTTATCATTCTTCAATGCTTTCTTCATGACTGGGACGATGGGTGTTGCCCACTCGCTCCAATCTATTTTAGATAATACGCCTGCCTTTTCCAAATTCTCCAGCTCTGCCTCGACTGCTGGACGAATTGCGTATGGCACCGGTCTTGCCTTAAAAAACTTGGGAATTGCTGCATCTTCCACTTTTATTGAGGCGGTGATGCCTTTCAAGGTTCCTAGTTTCTCTTGAAACACTTCCTTGGCGTTGGCCAAGATGTCTTTTAATCGTTCAGGTATGACGTCATCATCATTTTTTTCCTTACTGGTTACCGTCAGTGCCTGAATGGAGTGCCAGTCTAAACGTATTTTCCTGATCCATTCACGTCCCAACAGCGGTGGACCACCATCTTGTAGAACGTATAAATACAACTTCTGTATTTCCTTGCCGTTGTATACAACAGGCACCCTTATTTTTCCTTTGGGGTATACTTTCTGCCCCGTATATGTTTTCAAGATAATGGATGTGTCTTTTAAAGGTATATGTGGAAATAGCCGCTCGTAATCCCGTCGATTTATGGCGGTCAGAGCTGATCCTGTATCTAGCTCCATTTTAACTGGGGACCCTGCTATTGTGAGGGTAACCCAAATGGTCTGGTAATCTTCTTTGGCAATTATCTTGTTCCCGGAGTCGCTATCGCTCTTCTGGTCTTCGGAGCTACTGTCCGTCATCATTTGTACCTTTCTGTGCTTTTCCTTATTGATTTTTTTCCTGTTAGTGGATTTTTTGTTTCCAGTTCGGCATACACGTGTAATGTGTCCCATCTTTCCGCATTGCCTGCATGCTTTGTCCTTGAACCAGCAGTCCCTCTGGTCATGGGTGGATCTGCCGCAGCGATAACATCTCTCGAAACCCCGTGTCATTTCATGGGTGCTGAAGTCCTGTGGCTTTTGCTGTATCTCTGCAGCTCCTCTTGCACTGAAAGCCTTGTCCAGTGTTAAATCTTTCTCAGAAAAGCGCCTTTTTTGTGTTCCTACACTTAAGAGACCGCAGACGAATTTGTCTCGTAGAGAATCTGCCAGTCCTGCCTCGAATTGGCAGTGTAGGGTATCAACAATCTCCTTAAAATTCTTGTCCATCAGTTCGGCTGGAGTGATTAAGTTTCCTAACAGCTTGTATGTCTTTGCGCCCATTAGATTTAGAAGTACTGAAGCTTTTTTTTCATCTTCTATTCCATTTGCGGTGCAATATACCTCCACTCTTTCCACATGTGGTCCAATCCTCTATCTCGTTATCAAAAGCATCAATATTGCCAGAATTAGGCATCTTAGAAAAGATATGGCGCTTCCCGTGCTTTTCTTTCTTTTCTGCAAAGATATGGCGCTTCCCGCGCTTTCCCGCCGCTGCTGCCGATGACAACGCTGTTTCCCGCGGTTTCCGTTCTTTTTTATTTATTTATTTATTTATTTAGTTACAGTTGGAGACTCGTTCCCGCCGGACACTCTCTCTAGGTCTGAACGCCGACCTGCCTGCAGCCGCGGCCGTCTCCCGAGTGCTTCCTCCCCGTCCGTCACTGCTTGCCTCTGCCTTCGCCGCTTGGCCCAGCTGCAGAGCCAGCTGCTGGAGCCCCAGCCCGACACCCAGGAAGGACCACCGCAGCACCGGCCAACAGCTTGGCCAGCTGGTGAAACAACAGCTTCCTTCACTTCCTGATTCTTCTGGACGCTGGAGGAATCGATGTCCTTGAGGTGCTGCCGAATTGTAGGTAAGTCCGTTTCCACTTTGTCGCCACTGTTGTGTCTGTGTGTTGATAGAGACACTGAAGAGAGGAGTTGGTTTGATAGGTGTTTACTAAACAAAGTCTGGAGGGGAACTAACGGATACAACACAATACTCAGGCTTATATAGCCCGAGTGGCCATTACCAGCATTACAGTACACATGGGGCTCTTAAAGGCACATACACTACAGGAGTGTTTGATGGGACAGTGTAGAGGGAGCTTTACTCTGTATCTAGCCCGTGTCATAGTCATCATAGTCATAGAGTTATACAGCACAGAAAGAGGCCCTTCGGCCCATCGTGTCTGCGCCAGCCATCAATCCCTGTCTATTCTAATCCCATTTTCCAGCACTTGGTCCGTAGCCTTGTATGCTATGGCGTTTCAAGTGCTCATCTAAATGCTTCTTGAATGTTGTGAGGGTTCCTGCCTCTACCACCCTTTCAGGCAGTGCGTTCCAGATTCCAACCACCCTCTGGGTGAAAAGGTTTTTCCTCAAATCCCCTCTAAACCTCCTGCCCCTTACCTTGAAACTATGCCCCCTGGTTACTGACCCCCTACTAAGGGGAAAAGTTCCTTTCTATCTACCCTATCTATGCCCCTCATAATTTTGTACACCTCAATCAGGTCCCCCCTCAACCTTCTCTGCTCTAAGGAAAACAACCCCAGCCTGTCCAGTCTCTCTTCATAGCTGAAGCGCTCCAGCCCAGGTAACATCCTGGTGAATCTCCTCTGCACCCTCTCCAATGCAATCACATCCTTCCTATAGTGTGGCGACCAGAACTGCACACAGTATTCCAGCTGTGGTCTAACCAGCGTTTTGTACAGCTCCATCATAACCTCCCTGCTCTTATATTCTATGCCTCGGCTAATGAAGGCAAGTATCCCATATGCCTTTTTAACCACCTTATCTACCTGTCCTGCTGCCTTCAGGGATCTATGTACATGCACACCAAGGTTCCTCTGATCCTCTGTCCTTCCTAGGGTCCTACCATTCATTGTGTATTCCCTTGCCTTGTTAGTCCTCCCAAATTGCATCACCTCACACTTTTCAGGGTTAAATTCCATTTGCCACTGTTCTGCCCATCTAACCCAACCCGTCTATATTGTCCTGTAGCCTGAGGCTTCCCTCCTCGCTATTTACCACTCCACCAATTTTCGTGTAATCTGCGAACTTACTGATCATACCTCCTACATTCATATCTAAATTATTAATGTACACTACAAACAGCAAAGGACCCAGCACCGATCCCTGCGGTACACCACTGGACACAGGCTTCCAGTCACAAAAACAACCTTCGACCATCACCCTCTGCCTCCTGCCACTAAGCCATTTTAGATCCAATGTGCCAAATTGCCCTGGATCCCATGGGCTCTTACCTACTTGACCAATCTCCCATGCGGGACTTTGTCAAAAACCTTACTGAAGTCCATGTAGATTACATCAACTGCACAACCCTCATCCACACACCTAGTCACCCCCTCAAAAAATTCAATCAAATTGGTTAGACATGATCTCCCCCTGACAAAGCCATGCTGACTATCCTTGATTAATCCTTGCCTCTCCAAGTGGAGACTAATTCGGTCCCTCAGAATTTTTTCCAATAATTTCCCTACCACTGATGTTAGGCTCACTGGCCTGTAATTCCCTGGTTTATCCCTACTACCCTTCTTGAATAATGGTACAGGTAGACTATCCTTTATCCGAAAACCTCGGGACCAGCCGTGTTTTGGCTTTTGGAGAATTTCGGATTTCGGAAGGGGGGGGGGGGTCGGCTGGGGGGGGGGGGGCGTCGGGGTCGGCGGGGGGGGGTCAGGGTCGGCGGGGGGTCGGGGCCGGCGGGGGTCCGTGCGCACGACTTACGCTGACGCTCAGCGTAAGTCGGCGGGGGTCGGGGTCGGCGGGGGGGGTCGGCGGGGGGGCCAGTGGGGGTCCTGCGCACGACTTACGCTGACCCTCTGCTCAGCGTAAGTCGTGCGCACAACTTACGCTGAATGAAAAAACCTTCGGTTTTTAGAGGGTTTCGGTTTTCGGAGTTCGGATAAACTTGTCTACTTGTACTACGTGGCCAGAGAGGTTCTGAAATTTGTGCCAGAGCCCCTGCAATCTCCTCCTTGCCTCACACAGCAGCCTGGGATACATCTCGTCTGGGCATGGAGATTTATCCACTTTTAAACCTGCTAAAACCGCTACTACCTCCTCCCTCTCAATACTAATTTGTTCAAGTCTATCACAATCCCCCTGCCTGATTTCTATGCCTACATCGTCCTTCTCCATAGTGAACACAGATGCAAAATTTTCATTTAAAACCTCACCTACATCTTCCGGCTCTACATACAGATTGCCACTTTGGTCCCTAATGGGCCCTACTCTTTCCCTGGTTATCCACTTGCCCTTAATATACTTATAAAACATATTCCCGTTCTGGGAGTCTGCCCACGGTTCACACCCACCTTCTCCGCCCGAGTCCCTGAGCATGGTGTCCGCTACGACTACGATCGGCCTCCGCAGTACATGAGCCAGGACAAAGACGTGGAACTCCTCCAGACTCTCGTACACGGGTTCTCAGAGCTATCCACACTGTAATAGACAGCCTGACATTAAAACAGACACAAGCTGGCTCACAGAGAATGGCT
>NW_028225185.1:2020126-2088121 GCF_052327205.1 Somniosus microcephalus
GGACAGTGATCAGGAGCAGGAACCCTGGCTGATTTCCCCCTCTCTCTAACCCAGGGGTCACTGGGCAGTGATCAGGAGCAGGAACCCTGGCTGATTTCCCCTCTCTCTAACCCAGGGGTCACTGGGCAGTGATCAGGAGCAGGAACCCTGGCTGATTTCCCCTCTCTCTAACCCAGGGGTCACTGGACAGTGATCAGGAGCAGGAACCCTGGCTGATTTCCCCTCTCTCTAACCCAGGGGTCACTGGACAGTGATCAGGAGCAGGAACCGTGGCTGATTTCCCCTCTCTCTAACCCAGGGGTCACTGGACAGTGATCAGGAGCAGGAATTCCCGGATTCTGGTTTTACATGTGATGTGATGTGCTGGTCTGACCCCGGTGATGTGGGTGCGGGAGTCTGGTGATTGTGGTGTCAGGTTAGAGTAGCAATCTGTAACCGACACCACGAGGGTTTGGTACTGGTGGGGGAGAGGGGTAGGGTGGGGGAGAGGGGGTAGGGTGGGGAAGGAGTCAGGCTGGGGGGAGAGGGGTAGGGCGGGGAAGGATTGGGTGGGAGGGGGTAGGGTGGGGAACGAGTCGGGGGTGGGGAGAGGGGTAGGGTGGGGAAGGATTGGGGGGGAGGGGTAGGGTGGGGAAGGATTGGGGGGGGAGAGGGGTAGGGCGGGGAAGGATTGGGGGGGAGAGGGGTAGGGCGGGGAAGGATTGGGGGGGAGAGGGGTAGGGCGGGGAAGGATTGGGGGGGGAGAGGGGTAGGGTGGGGAAGGATTGGGGGGAGAGCTGGGGATGGACGGGGGGGAGAGGGGTAGGGTGGGGAAGGATTGGGGGGAGAGCTGGGGATGGACGGGGGGGGAGAGGGGTAGGGTGGGGAAGGATTGGGGGGAGAGCTGGGGATGGACGGGGGGGAGAGGGGTAGGGTGGGGAAGGATTGGGGGGGAGAGCTGGGGATGGACGGGGGGGAGAGGGGTAGGGCGGGGAAGGATTGGGGGGGGAGCTGGGGATGGACGGGGGGGAGAGGGGTAGGGCGGGGAAGGATTGGGGGGAGAGCTGGGGATGGACGGGGGGGGAGAGGGGTAGGGCGGGGAAGGATTGGGGGGAGAGCTGGGGATGGACGGGGGGGGAGAGGGGTAGGGCGGGGAAGGATTGGGGGGAGAGGTAGGGCGGGGAAGGATTGGGGGGGGGAGAGCTGGGGATGGACGGGGGGGAGAGGGGTAGGGCGGGGAAGGATTGGGGGGAGAGCTGGGGATGGACGGGGGGGAGAGGGGTAGGGCGGGGCAGGATTGGGGGGGAGAGCTGGGGATGGACGGGGGGGAGAGGGGTAGGGCGGGGAAGGATTGGGGGGAGAGCTGGGGATGGACGGGGGTAAGAGGTAGGGCGGGGAAGGATTGGGGGGGGAGAGCTGGGGATGGACAGGGGGGAGAGGGGTCGGGCGGGGAAGGATTGGGTGGGGAGAGCTGGGATGGACGGGGGGGGAGAGCGGTAGGGCGGGGAAGGATTGGGGGGAGAGCTGGGGATGGACGGGGGGGTAGAGGGGTAGGGCGGGGAAGGATTGGGGGGAGAGCTGGGGATGGACGGGGGGGGAGAGGTAGGGCGGGGAAGGATTGGGGGGGAGAGCTGGGGATGGACGGGGGGGGAGAGGGGTAGGGCGGGGAAGGATTGGGGGGAGAGCTGGGGATGGACGGGGGGGGAGAGGTAGGGCGGGGAAGGATTGGGGGGGAGAGCTGGGGATGGACGGGGGGGGAGAGGGGTAGGGCGGGGAAGGATTGGGGGGAGAGCTGGGGATGGACGGGGGGGAGAGGTAGGGCGGGGAAGGATTGGGGGGGAGAGCTGGGGATGGACGGGGGGGAGAGGGGTAGGGCGGGGAAGGATTGGGGGGGAGAGCTGGGGATGGACGGGGGGGGGAGAGGGGGTAGGGCGGGGGAAGGATTGGGGGGAGAGCTGGGGATGGGCGGGGGGGGAGAGGGGTAGGGCGGGGAAGGATTGGGGGGAGAGCTGGGGATGGACGGGGGGGAGAGGTCGGGCGGGGAAGGATTGGGGGGGGAGAGCTGGGGATGGACGGGGGGGGAGAGGGGTAGGGCGGGGAAGGATTGGGGGGGAGAGCTGGGGATGGACGGGGGGGGGAGAGGGGTAGGGCGGGGGAAGGATTGAGGGGAGAACTGGGGATGGACGGGGGGGGAGAGGGGTAGGGCGGGGAAGGATTGGGGGGAGAGCTGGGGATGGACGGGGGGGAGAGGTAGGGCGGGGAAGGATTGGGGGGAGAGAGCTGGGGATGGACGGGGGGTAGAGGGGTAGGGCGGGGAAGGATTGGGGGGGAGAGGGGTAGGGTGGGGAAGGAGTCGGGGGTGGGGAGAGGGGTAGGGCGGGGAAGGATTGGGGGGGAGAGGGGTAGGGTGGGGAAGGAGTCGGGGGTGGGGAGAGGGGTAGGGCGGGGAAGGATTGGGGGGGAGAGCTGGGGATGGACGGGGGGGGATTGGGGGGGAGAGCTGGGGATGGACAGGGGGGAGAGGGGTAGGGCGGGGAAGGATTGGGGGGGGAGAGCTGGGGATGGACGGGGGGGAGAGGGGTAGGGCGGGGAAGGAGTCGGGCGGGGGGAGAGGGGTAGGGCGGGGAAGGAGTCGGGCTGGGGGGAGAGGGGAAGGATTGGGGGGGAGCTGGGCATGGACAGGGGGGAGAGGGGTAGGGCGGGGAAGGATTGGTGGGGAAAGCTGGGGATGGACGGCGGGGAGAGGGGTAGGGCGGGGAAGGATTGGTGGGGAAAGCTGGGGATGGACGGCGGGGAGAGGGGTAGGGCGGGGAAGGATTGGTGGGGAGAGCTGGGGATGGACAGGGGGGAGAGGGGTAGGGCGGGGAAGGATTGGGGGGGAGAGCTGGGGATGGACGGGGGGGAGAGGGGTAGGGCGGGGAAGGAGTCGGGCGGGGGGAGAGGGGTAGGGCGGGGAAGGAGTCGGGCTGGGGGGAGAGGGGAAGGATTGGGGGGGGAGCTGGGCATGGACAGGGGGGAGAGGGGTAGGGCGGGGAAGGATTGGTGGGGAGAGCTGGGGATGGACGGCGGGGAGAGGGGTCGGGCGGGGAAGGATTGGTGGGGAGAGCTGGGGATGGACGGGGGGGAGAGGGGTAGGGCGGGGAAGGATTGGGGGGGGGAGAGCTGGGGATGGACGGGGGGGAGAGGGGTAGGGCGGGGAAGGATTGGGGGGGGAGAGCTGGGGATGGACGGGGGGGAGAGGGGTAGGGCGGGGAAGGATTGGTGGGGAGAGCTGGGGATGGACGGCGGGGAGAGGGGTAGGGCGGGGAAGGATTGGTGGGGAGAGCTGGGGATGGACGGGGGAGAGGGGTAGGGCGGGGAAGGATTTGGGGGGGAGAGCTGGGGATGGACAGGGGAGAACGGGGAGGTCCAGGGTTCCTGCTCCTGCTCCTGCTCACACCGTTTGCTGCTGTTGCTGCTCGGGGGGATTCAGTCGCTCCGTGGCGAGTGGATCACTGGGCTGTGGGGTGTCTGCCCCTGGACTAGGTGCTGTGATGCTCTGATTTTAAACTGTAGCAGGTGTTGGTGGCAAGAGCCAGGTTTAAACCCACAGGCTGTGTGTGTGTGTCTATGAGTCAGCCCTGAACAGACTGGGCACTTTGTACTTTCCACAGTGACGCAACTCAGACATGTGAATTGTTGCTTTGTTTAGCCGGTTGCTGAGCATTCAGCCCCTGGGCCGTGAAGGAATGCTTTGGATTCTAGACCCTGCGAGGAGTTGGGTCTGTGTGTGAATCTTCAGTCAATAGATCCCCCTCCCACTCCACTCCCCTCCTACAGGCTCTGACTGTCTCTGGGTTATAGTCTCCATAGGCACTGACCAATCTTCACATCCCCACCCAAGGGGACATCCTTCATGGGTCAGCCCTGACGGTGAGTGTTGGCAGGCAAGAATCTACCCAACTCTCCTTGTACATCTGGCCAAAGCTTCACCTGATCCAGTCCACACCCATTAACTTTACAGGAGGAGTCACTGGGCAGTGATCAGGAGCAGGAACCCTGGCTGATTTCCCCTCTAACCCAGGGGTCACTGGACAGTGATCAGGAGCAGGAACCCTGGCTGATTTCCTCTCTCTCTAACCCAGGGATCACTGGACAGTGATCAGGAGCAGGATCCCTGACTGATTTCCCCTCTCTCTAACCCAGGGGTCACTGGGCAGTGATCAGGAGCAGGAACCCTGGCTGATTTCCCCTCGCTCTAACCCAGGGGTCACTGGATAGTGATCAGGAGCAGGAACCCGGCTGATTTCCCCTCTCTCTAACCCACGGGTCAGTGGACAGTGATCACGAGCAGGAACCCTGGCTGATTTCCCCTCTCTCTAACCCAGGGGTCACTGGGCAGTGATCAGGAGCAGGAACCCTGGCTGATTTCCCCTCTCTCTGACCCAGGGGTCACTGGGCAGTGATCAGGAGCAAGAACCCTGGCTGATTTCCCCTCTCTCTGACCCAGGGGTCACTGGACAGTGATCAGGAGCAGGAACCCTGGCTGATTTCCCCTCTCTCTAACCCAGGGGTCACTGGACAGCGATCAGGAGCAGGAACCCTGGCTGATTTCCCCTCTCTCTAACCCAGGGGTCACTGGACAGTGATCAGGAGCAGGAACCCTGGCTGATTTCCCCTCTCTCTAACCCAGGGGTCACTGGGCAGTGATCAGGAGCAGGAACCCTGGCTGATTTCCCCTCTCTCTAACCCAGGGGTCACTGGACAGGGATCAGGAGCAAGAACCCTGGCTGATTTCTCCTCTCTCTAACCCGGGGTCACTGGACAGTGATCAGGAGCAGGAACCCTGGCTGATTTCCCCTCTCTCTAACCCAGGGGTCACTGGACAGGGATCAGGAGCAGGAACCCTGGCTGATTTCCCCTCGCTCTAACCCAGGGGTCACTGGGCAGTGATCAGGAGCAGGAACCCTGGCTGATTTCCCCTCTCTCTAACCCGGGGGTCACTGGGCAGTGATCAGGAGCAGGAACCCTGGCTGATTTCCCCTCTCTCTAACCCAGGGGTCACTGGACAGTGATCAGGAGCAGGAACCCTGGCTGATTTCCCCTCTCTCTAACCCAGTGCTTGTTTTAAAGTTGAGGCTACTTTTGGAAATTATTGAAGTGTGGGAATGAATCCATTGCTCTTCCCCAACAGACAGTTGCCCTTCGGGCTCCCACACTGCAGAACTGTCAAAATCTTTGGTTCTCTTGAGTCCAAAGGCGATTCTCGGGCAGGTCCAACACCGATCTTCGCACTCGGAGCTTTCAGTTTGCTGGCCAGCTGATCAGATTATCTGAATGTTCTTCTTAACTTGGCAGTGTCCGTGATTACTCATGTAATGGTGAGTGTGTCAGTGTCTAACACTGGGGTACAGTACTGGTGGGTACAGGTCTGTCACTGTATAACGCTGGGGTACAGTACTGGTGGGTACAGGTCTGTCACTGTGTAACACTGGGGTACAGTACTGGCGGGTACAGGTCTGTCACTGTATAACACCTGGGTACAGTACTGGTGGGTACAGGTCTGTCACTGTATAACACGGGTACAGTACTGGTGGGTACAGGTCTGTCACTGTATAACACCTGGGTACAGTACTGGTGGGTACAGGTCTGTCACTGTATAACACTGGGGTACAGTACTGGTGGGTACAGGTCTGTCACTATAACACGGGTACAGTACTGGTGGGTACAGGTCTGTCACTGTATAACACGGGTACAGTACTGGTGGGTACAGGTCTGTCACTATAACACGGGTACAGTACTGGTGAGTACAGGTCTGTCACTGTATAACACGGGTACAGTACTGGTGGGTACAGGTCTGTCACTGTATAACACTGGGGTACAGTACTGGTGGGTACAGGTCTGTCACTGTATAACACTGGTACAGTACTGCTGGGTACAGGTCTGTCACTGTATAACGGGTATAGTACTGGTGGGTACAGGTCTGTCACTATAACACGGGTACAGTACTGGTGGGTACAGGTCTGTCACTATAACACTGGGGTACAGTACTGGTGGGTACAGGTCTGTCACTGTATAACACGGGTACAGTACTGGTGGGTACAGGTATGTCACTGTATAACACGGGTACAGTACTGGTGGGTACAGGTCTTTTACTGTATAACACCGGGGTACAGTACTGGTGGGTACAGGTCTGTCACTAACACTGGGGTACAGTACTGGTGGGTACAGGTCTGTCACTGTATAACACTGGGGTACAGTACTGGTGGGTACAGGTCTGTCACTGTATAACACTGGGGTACAGTACTGGTGGGTACAGGTCTGTCACTGTATAACACTGGGGTACAGTACTGGTGGGTACAGGTCTGTCACTGTATAACACTGGGGTACAGTGCTGGTGGGTACAGGTCTGTCACTGTATAACACGGGTACAGTACTGGTGGGTACAGGTCTGTCACTGTATAACACTGGGGTACAGTACTGGTGGGTACAGGTCTGTCACTGTATAACACGGGTACAGTGCTGGTGGGTACAGGTCTGTCACTGTATAACACTGGGGTACAGTACTGGTGGGTACAGGTCTGTCACTATATAACACTGGGGTACAGTACTGGTGGGTACAGGTCTGTCACTATAACACTGGGGTACAGTACTGGTGGGTACAGGTCTGTCACTGTATAACACTGGGGTACAGTACTGGTGGGTACAGGTCTGTCACTATAACACTGGGGTACAGTACTGGTGGGTACAGGTCTGTCACTGTATAACACTGGGGTACAGTACTGGTGGGTACAGGTCTGTCACTGTATAACACTGGGGTACAGTACTGGTGGGTACAGGTCTGTCACTAACACTGGGGTACAGTACTGGTGGGTACAGGTCTGTCACTGTGTAACACTGGGGTACAGTACTGGTGGGTACACGTCTGTCACTGTATAACACGGGTACAGTACTGGTGGGTACAGGTCTGTGACTAACACTGGGGTACAGTACTGGTGGGTACAGGTCTGTCACTGTAGAACACTGGGGTACAGTACTGGTGGGTACAGGTCTGTCACTGTATAACACTGGGCCACAGTACTGGTGGGTACAGGTCTGTCACTGTATAACACGGGTACAGTACTGGTGGGTACAGGTCTGTCACTGTATAACACGGGTACAGTACTGGTGGGTACAGGTCTGTGACTAACACTGGGGTACAGTACTGGTGGGTACAGGTCTGTCACTGTATAACACTGGGCCACAGCACTGGTGGGTACAGGTCTGTCACTGTATAACACTGGGGTACAGTACTGGTGGGTACAGGTCTGTCACTATAACACTGGGGTACAGTACTGGTGGGTACAGGTCTGTCACTATAACACTGGGGTACAGTACTGGTGGGTACAGGTCTGTCACTGTATAACACTGGGGTACAGTACTGGTGGGTACAGGTCTGTCACTATAACACTGGGGTACAGTACTGGTGGGTACAGGTCTGTCACTGTATAACACGGGTACAGTACTGGTTGGTACAGGTCTGTCACTGTATAACACTGGGGTACAGTACTGGTGGGTACAGGTCTGTCACTGTATAACACTGGGGTACAGTACTGGTGGGTACAGGTCTGTGACTAACACTGGGAAGGGGACAGTGATCAGGAGCAGGAACCCTGGGTGTTTTCCCCCTCTGACCCGGGTGCTGGGGACCGCCTCACCCCAGCTGAAGCCATGGTTGAGATGAGCTAACTGGGCCCAGACTGGCTGGAACGCTGTCTCCTGGTCTGTGTCTGGTGTGAATGGCCACTCTTTATCAGAGGTCGGTCTGACAGGGTCCTGCAAGGGCAGCGCCAGGGGAAAGGTCACAACTCATTGACTGATTGAGAACTTTTGTTTCTTGCAGGAGCGAGTGGATTCCTCCTATGAGATGTGTGACCGGCTCCTGGGGGTGAAGTTACTGCCCGGTAAGGGCAAGCTGTCTGTGTCAGAGTGTCATTCCTTATCTTACTTTCTGTCCCTGGGTTGCGGTTTAGGGGTAGTTTCTCACTCCAAGGGCTCCGTGCTGACGATGGTTTCTGCCTCCGACTCAGCGATGGAGGGAGGAGAGAGAGAGAGAGAGAGAGAGAGAGCGAGCGAGAGGGAGGCAGGCAGGCAGCAATGGAGGGCGAGAGAGGCGGGGAGCAGGGGAGAGCGAGAGGGAGAGAAGCGGGGGGAGAAGCGGGGGGAGGGGGAGAAGGAGGAGGGGAGAGGGAGAGAAGCAGGGGGAGAGGGGGAGAAGCAGGGGGAGAGGGGGAGAAGCGGGGGGAGAGGGAGAGAAGCGGGGGGAGAGGGGAGAGAAGGAGGGAGAGAGAGGTGGGGAGAGAGGCAGTGAACGAGGGAGAGAAGGAGGGAGAGAGGCAGTGAACGAGGGAGAGAAGGAGTGAGAGAGGCAGGGAGCGAGGAAGTGAACGAGGGAGAGGCAGGGAGCGAGGGAGAGGCAGGGAGCGAGGGAGTGAACGAGGGAGAGGCAGGGAGCGAGGGAGTGAACGAGGGAGAGGCAGGGAGCGAGGGAGTGAACGAGGGAGAGAGGCAGGGAGTGAATGAGGGAGAGGGGCAGGGAGCGAGGGAGTGAACGAGGGAGAGGGGCAGGGAGCGAGGGAGAGAGGCGGAGCGAGGGAGTGAACGAGGGAGAGAGGCAGGGAGTGAGCGAGGCAAGGAGCGAGGGAGTGATCGAGCGAGAGGGAGTGAACAAGCGAGCAAGGCAGGGAGTGAACGAGTGAGAGGCAGGGAGCGAGGGAGTGAACGAGCGAGAGAGGAGGAGAGTGGGAGAGAGAGAGAGAAGTAGGGAGTGAGAGAGGCAGGGAGCGAAGGAGTGAACGAGCGAGAGGAGGAGAGGGAGAGAGAAGCAGAGAGAGAGAGAGAGAGAGCGAGAGAGAGAGGGAGGCAGGGAGCGAGGGTGGGAGAGGGAGGGAGTGACCGAGGGAGAGAGGCAGGGAGGGAGAGATGGACGGTATTGGTTCGTGTTTGGGGTCGGCCCCTGCACTGAGTTACAGCTCAAGCCTGCAGCTGTCTTTTGCCCCTCCGGAGCTCCCTGACTCACTCGGTGCCTCACCCTCCTCTCTCTCAGATTCCTTGCCTTTTCCCCTGTTTTGAAGGTCAGTTGATTTGACGGTTACGCGCGCTGCTTTGGGCGGCCCGGTGAGTCTCTGTGACGGCGACTCACTCCCCTGGCCTCTGACTCCGGTCCCACACACCCCACTGACTCCGTGCTGGGAGTTAAGTGCCGTGGGGCCCAGTGCCCTCCCCTCCCTGCCGTCTCGGTTACTCTGTAATCTGGAGTCCCACAGTCCTGCCCTGGCTTATAATTACTCATTCTGTGTAATTTTGAGGTCCTGTCCAATTAATGCCTTGAAAGGACTGAGAGTCTATAAATATCCTGGCTGTGTGTTACAGCCTGACGTCAGTGAGCACCAGCGAGCTGTGTGTCCTGTTACTGTACAATTAACAGCAAACCAGAAGTGCAAGATGCCTACCGCAGAAGTGACTGGCTCCAGAGTTAAGGGTGGGACGGCCCGAAATAACATTCAACCACTCTCAAGGTCCCTTAAATTTGTTTCAAAACCATCTGATAACTCTTTTAACTTTGTCAGCCATGGCTCAGTAGGTCTCTCTCTCTCGCCTCTGATTCAGAAGGTTGTGGGTTCAAGTCCCACTCCAGAGACTTGAGCACATAAATCCAGGCCGACACTCCCAGTGCAGTACTGAGGGAGCGCCGCACTGTCGGAGGGGCAGTACTGAGGGAGCACCGCACTGTCAGAGGGGCGGTACTGAGGGAGTGTCGGAGGGGCGGTACTGAGGGAGCGCCGCACTGTCGGAGGGGCGGTACTGAGGGAGCGCCGCACTGTCGGAGGGGCGGTACTGAGGGAGCGCCGCACTGTCGGAGGGGCGGTACTGAGGGAGCGCCGCACTGTCGGAGGGGCGGTACTGAGGGAGCGCCGCACTGTCGTCAATAAGGTGAGGCGTTAAACCGAGGCCCCGTCTGCTCCCTCAGGTGGATGTAAAAGATCCCATGGCGCTATTGGAAGAAGAGCTGGGGAGTTTTCCCCGGTATATTTGTCACAATTTCTCCATCAAGCAACACTATCTATTGGCCATTGCTGTTAATATGACCTTGCTCTGCGTGAACTGGCAGGTTGATGGGGGCAGGGTGTGGGGCAGGAAATGAGCTGAGGTTCATTGAGTTCTAGCGGATTGGAACTTTGCACCACTCGCTGCCAATCGACCGGGGGGTGCCTGTTCTCCTAACCTCACCCCCGCTCCTTCTCTTCCAGGGGAAAAGGTGAAAGGTGAAGCCGCGGGTGTCAAAAAGTGCGACTCGTACAAACGACTGCGGAAATCCATCGCGGGGAAGCTGCTCTGTACCAACTTCCGAGTGGCCTTCGTGCCGGTGGAGACCGGAATCTCCCAGGTATGGCGTCGTGTACCGCACTGTCGGAGGGGCAGTACTGAGGGGGCGCCGCACTGTCGGAGGGGGGAGTACTGAGGGAGCGCCGCACTGTCGGAGGGGCAGTACTGAGGGAGAGCCGCACTGTCGGAGGGGCAGTACTGAGGGAGCGCCGCACTGTCGGAGGGGCAGTACTGAGGGAGCGCAGTACTGAGGGAGCGCCGCACTGTCGGAGGGGCAGTACTGACGGAGCGCCGCACTGTCGGTGGGGGCAGTACTGAGGGAGCGCCGCACTGTCGGAGGGGCAGTACTGAGGGAGCGCCGCACTGTCGGAGGGGCAGTACTGAGGGAGCGCAGTACTGAGGGAGCGCCGCACTGTCGGAGGGGCAGTACTGACGGAGCGCCGCACTGTCGGTGGGGGCAGTACTGAGGGAGCGCCGCACTGTTGGAGGGGCGGTACTGAGGGAGCGCCGTACTGTCGGAGGGGCAGTACTGAGGGAGCGCCGCACTGTCGGAGGGGCGGTACTGAGGGAGTGCCGCACTGTCGGAGGGGCGGTACTGAGGGAGCGCCGCACTGTCGGAGTGGCAGTACTGAGGGAGCGCCGCACTGTCGGAGGGGCAGTACTGAGGGAGTGCCGCACTGTCGGAGGGGCGGTACTGAGGGAGCGCCGCACTGTCGGAGTGGCAGTACTGAGGGAGCGCCGTACTGTCGGAGGGGCAGTACTGAGAGAGCGCCGCACTGTCGGAGGGGCAGGACTGAGGGAGTGCCGCACTGTCGGAGGGGCGGTACTGAGGGAGCGCCGCACTGTCGGAGTGGCAGTACTGAGGGAGCGCCGCACTGTCGGAGGGGCAGTACTGAGGGAGCGCCGCACTGTCGGAGGGGCGGTACTGAGGGAGCGCCGCACTGTCGGAGTGGCAGTACTGAGGGAGCGCCGCACTGTCGGAGGGGCGGTACTGAGGGAGCGCCGCACTGTCGGAGGGGCGGTACTGAGGGAGCGCCGCACTGTCGGAGGGGCGGTACTGAGGGAGCGCCGCACTGTCGGAGGGGCGGTACTGAGGGAGCGCCGCACTGTCGGAGGGGCGGTACTGAGGGAGCGCCGCACTGTCGGAGGGGCAGTACTGAGGGAGCCATCTTTCAGATGAGACGTTAAACCGTGGCCCCCGTCTGCCCCCTCGGTTAGATGTAAAAGATCCCATGGCATTAATTCGAACAGCAGGGGCCAATATTTATCCCTCAACCAACATCACTAAAACAGGTTATCTGATTATCACATTGCTGTTTGTGGGAGCTTGCTGTGCGCACATTGGCTGCCACGTTTCCTACATTACAACAGTGACCACATTGGCTGGAGCGCACTTTGGGACGTCCTGACCTGTACACCAGTCCGGAACATTCTGTAATTTGAGTGAAAAGATTCTGTTTTTCCGGGCCTCTGTACATGACGCTCTCTCAGCCCGATTTAACGGGTAGTTTTAATGCTGTGGATCCCGGCTCGTTCACACAGGACCCATCCAGCTCGGAGTGAGGGAGCCTCCCTCCAATCAGCTTTGGTGGGGAGGCGAATGTCTCTACTCTCTCTGACATGGCGTTGCGGTGAAAGGCTCGTTACTTTTCTCTCCAGGTGCCTGTAGATGGGAGCGAGCTCCTCGGGGAGAATGCCGTTGCCTTGTCGTGTATCGACCGCGTCGTGGCAGGTGAGGGTCTGAATGGCAATCCAGCGTGGAGATCGTTTGATACAGAGAATCAGAGACTGATACAGCACGGGGAAGGCCATTCGGCCCATCGTGCTCGAACTATCCAATCAGTCCCACTCCCCCCTGCTCTTTCCCCATATCCCTGCAAATTTCTCCTTTTCAAGTATTTATCCAATTCCTTTTTGAAAGTTCCTATCGAATCCAGATCACCGCAACTCGCTGCGTAAAAACATTCTCCTCATCTCCCCTCTGGTTCTTTTCCCAATTACCTCAATTCTGTGTCCTCTGGTTACCGACCCTCCTGCCACTGGGAACAGTCTAAACCCCTCATGATTTTGAGCACCTCTATCAAATCTCCTCTTAACCTTCTCTGCTCCAAGGAGAACAACCCCAGCTTCTCAAGTCTCTGCACATCACTGAAGTCCCTCATCCCTGGAACCATTCTGGTAAATCTCCTCTGTACCCTCGCCAAGGCCTTGACATCCTTCCTAAAGTGCGGTGCCCAGAATTGGACACAATACTCCAGCTGGGGCCCGTGAGTCCCGAGTCTCCCTCAGTGGATCTGTTGGTGTTGCACCGATCTCAGCTTTCCTCCCTTCTCCTCGCTCCATTACCCGTTCTAAGGTCGGGGGTGGGGGGCGCGGTGGTGCTCCAGTTGCCCTCAGTGTCCCCTGGGTTATGGGGTTGGTGGGGGCGGGGGGCTGCTGCTCGGAGACCCCTGCTGGAGAGGATGGATGTGTGCAGACCCCGGGTCAGCACAGGGGTAGGCTGCGCTGCGATTCCCACCACAGTGGAATGTCCGCCAGCGCTTCCTGTCCTGGCCGTTGGTGGACAGCCTCCAGATCCCCACCCAACCCGCCGTGGGCAGGTTGTTCAGCCATGGGGGCTGTCGCCATCCCACCATATCCCATCCCCTGACATTCGAAGGGGCACTTGGTCCCTCCCTCTGAGCCCTGAGGCCAGTTTGGAACCCCTACTGGCTGAGGCTAGCCAACAGCACGGCGGAGGGGGGTGTGTGGTGGTCCCATATTGGGCATGTGCTGAGCCATCGGGGTGAGGGGTCGGGGGGTCAGGGTCCGAGTGGCTGATTCATTGCTTGGTTTGTGTTTTGCAGTGACCAGCTCGCGGTCCAAGGTCCTGACGGCCATCTCCAGCCTGAAGTTCCACCCGGAGGAACTCCTGATTCACTGCAAGGATTTCCGCCTCCTGCACTTTGAGTTTGAGCATGGCTCCCGCGCTCGTGAGGTACGCTGACTCCCATCGTGTTTCACTCCGCTTCCTGTTCTCCCCCGGCCCGGGGACACTGACCCCCTGACCCCCGAGCCCTGACCTAGTGAGACCCTCTAGGCTTACTGTTTATTCAGGGTGAGGGTCACTCACTGTGTAATTGTACAGAGTCGCTGTTTATTCAGGGTAAGGGTCACTCACTGTAACTGTACAGAGTCACTGTTTATTCAGGGTAAGGGTCACTCACTGTAACTGTACAGAGTCACTGTTTATTCAGGGTAAGGGTCACTCACTGTAACTGTACAGAGTCGCTGTTTATTCAGGGTAAGGGTCACTCACTGTAACTGTACAGAGTCACTGTTTATTCAAGGTAAGGATCACTCACTGTAACTGTACAGAGTCACTGTTTATTCAGGGTAAGGGTCACTCACTGTAACTGTGCAGAGTCACTGTTTATTCAGGGTCAGGGTCACTCACTGTGTAACTGCACAGAGTCACTGTTTATTCAGGGTAAGGGTCACTCACTGTAACTGTACAGAGTCACTGTTTATTCAGGGTAAGGGTCACTCACTGTAACTGTACAGAGTCACTGTTTATTCAGGGTAAGGGTCACTCACTGTGTAACTGTACAGAGTCACTGTTTATTCAGGGTAAGGGTCACTCACTGTGTAACTACAGAGTCGCTGTTTATTCAGGGTAAGGGTCACTCACTGTAACTGTACAGAGTCACTGTTTATTCAGGGTAAGGGTCACTCACTGTAACTGTACAGAGTCACTGTTTATTCAGGGTAAGGGTCACTCACTAACTGTACAGAGTCACTGTTTATTCAGGGTAAGGGTCATTCACTGTGTAACTGTACAGAGTCACTGTTTATTCAGGGTAAGGGTCACTCACTGTGTAACTGTACAGAGTCACTGTTTATTCAGGGTAAGGGTCACTCACTGTGTAACTGTACACAGTCACTGTTTATTCAGGGTAAGGGTCTCTCACTGTAACTGTACAGAGTCGCTGTTTATTCAGGGTAAGGGTCACTCACTGTAACTGTACAGAGTCACTGTTTATTCAGGGTAAGGGTCACTCACTGTAATTGTACAGAGTCACTGTTTATTCAGGGTAAGGGTCACTCACTGTAACTGTACAGAGTCACTGTTTATTGAGGGTAAGGGTCACTCACTGTAACTGTACAGAGTCACTGTTTATTCAGGGTAAGGGTCACTCACTAACTGTACAGAGTCACTGTTTATTCAGAGTAAGGGTCACTCACTGTAACTGTACAGAGTCACTGTTTATTCAGGGTAAGGGTCACTCACTGTGTAACTGTACAGAGTCACTGTTTATTCAGGGTAAGGGTCACTCACTGTAACTGTACAGAGTCACTGTTTATTCAGGGTAAGGGTCACTCACTGTGTAACTGTACAGAGTCACTGTTTATTCAGGGTAAGGGTCACTCACTGTAACTGTACAGAGTCACTGTTTATTCAGGGTAAGGGTCACTCACTGTGTAACTGTACAGAGTCACTGTTTATTCAGGGTAAGGGTCACTCACTGTAACTGTACAGAGTCACTGTTTATTCAGGGTAAGGGTCACTCACTGTAACTGTACAGAGTCACTGTTTATTCAGGGTAAGGGTCACTCACTGTGTAACTGTACAGAGTCACTGTTTATTCAGGGTAAGGGTCACTCACTGTGTAACTGTACAGAATCGCTGTTTATTCAGGGTGAGGGTCACTCACTGTAACTGTACAGAGTCACTGTTTATTCAGGGTAAGGGTCACTCACTGTAACTGTACAGAGTCACTGTTTATTCAGGGTAAGGGTCACTCACTAACTGTACAGAGTCACTGTTTATTCAGGGTAAGGGTCACTCACTAACTGTACAGAGTCACTGTTTATTCAGGGTAAGGGTCACTCACTGTGTAACTGTACAGAGTCACTGTTTATTCAGGGTAAGGGTCACTCACTAACTGTACAGAGTCACTGTTTATTCAGGGTAAGGGTCACTCACTAACTGTACAGAGTCACTGTTTATTCAGGGTAAGGGTCACTCACTGTGTAACTGTACAGACTCACTGTTTATTCAGGGTAAGGGTCACTTGCTGTGTAACTGTACAGAGTCACTGTTTATTCAGGGTAAGGGTCACTCACTGTAACTGTACAGAGTCACTGTTTATTCAGGGTAAGGGTCACTCACTGTAACTGTACAGAGTCACTGTTTATTCAGGGTAAGGGTCACTCACTGTGTAACTGTACAGACTCACTGTTTATTCAGGGTAAGGGTCACTCGCTGTGTAACTGTACAGAGTCACTGTTTATTCAGGGTAAGGGTCACTCACTGTAACTGTACAGAGTCACTGTTTATTCAGGGTAAGGGTCACTCACTGTAACTGTACAGAGTCACTGTTTATTCAGGGTAAGGGTCACTCACTGTAACTGTACAGAGTCACTGTTTATTCAGGGTAAGGGTCACTCACTGTGTAACTGTACAGACTCACTGTTTATTCAGGGTAAGGGTCACTCGCTGTGTAACTGTACAGAGTCACTGTTTATTCAGGGTAAGGGTCACTCACTGTAACTGTACAGAGTCACTGTTTATTCAGGGTAAGGGTCACTCACTGTGTAACTGTACAGAGTCACTGTTTATTCAGGGTAAGGGTCACTCACTGTGTAACTGTACAGAGTCACTGTTTATTCAGGGTAAGGGACACTCACTGTGTAACTGTACAGAGTCACTGTTTATTCAGGGTAAGGGACACTCACTCTGTAACTGTACAGAGTCACTGTTTATTCAGGGTAAGGGTCACTTACTGTAACTGTACAGAGTCACTGTTTATTCAGGGTAAGGGTCACTCACTGTAACTGTACAGAGTCACTGTTTATTCAGGGTAAGGGTCACTCACTGTGTAACTGTACAGAGTCACTGTTTATTCAGGGTAAGGGTCTCTCACTGTGTAACTGTACAGAGTCACTGTTTATTCAGGGTAAGGGTCACTCACTGTGTAACTGTACAGAGTCACTGTTTATTCAGGGTAAGGGTCACTCACTGTAACTGTACAGAGTCACTGTTTATTCAGGGTAAGGGTCACTCACTGTCACTGTACAGAGTCACTGTTTATTCAGTGTAAGGGTCACTCACTGTAACTGTACAGAGTCACTGTTTATTCAGGGTAAGGGTCACTCACTGTCACTGTACAGAGTCACTGTTGATTCAGGGTAAGGGTCACTCACTGTAACTGTACAGAGTCACTGTTTATTCAGGGTAAGGATCACTCACTGTCTAACTGCACAGAGTCACTGTTTATTCAGGGTAAGGGTCACTCACTGTAACTGTACAGAGTCACTGTTTATTCAGGGTAAGGGTCACTCACTGTAACTGTACAGAGTCACTGTTTATTCAGGGTAAGGGTCACTCACTAACTACAGAGTCACTGTTTATTCAGGGTAAGGGTCACTCACTAACTGTACAGAGTCACTGTTTATTCAGGGTAAGGGTCACTCACTGTGTAACTGTACAGAGTCACTGTTTATTCAGGGTAAGGGTCACTCACTGTCACTGTACAGAGTCACTGTTTATTCAGGGTAAGGGTCACTCGCTGTAACTGTACAGAGTCACTGTTTATTCAGGGTAAGGGTCACTCACTAACTGTACAGAGTCACTGTTTATTCAGGGTAAGGGTCACTCGCTGTAACTACAGAGTCACTGTTTATTCAGGGTAAGGGTCACTCACTGTAACTGTACAGAGTCACTGTTTATTCAGGGTAAGGGTCACTCACTGTGTAACTACAGAGTCACTGTTTATTCAGGGTAAGGGTCACTCACTGTGTAACTGTACAGAGTCACTGTTTATTCAGGGTAAGGGTCACTCACTGTGTAACTGTACAGAGTCACTGTTTATTCAGGGTAAGGGTCACTCACTGTAACTGTACAGAGTCACTGTTTATTCAGGGTAAGGGTCACTCACTGTGTAACTGTGCAGAGTCACTGTTTATTCAGGGTAAGGGTCACTCACTGTGTAACTGTACAGAGTCACTGTTTATTCAGGGTCAGGGTCTCTCACTGTGTAACTGTACAGAGTCACTGTTTATTCAGGGTAAGGGTCACTCACTGTGTAACTGTACAGAGTCACTGTTTATTCAGGGTAAGGGTCACTCACTGTAACTGTACAGAGTCACTGTTTATTCAGGGTAAGGGTCACTCACTGTAACTGTACAGAGTCACTGTTTATTCAGGGTAAGGGTCACTCACTGTAACTGTACAGAGTCACTGTTTATTCAGGGTAAGGGTCACTCACTGTGTAACTGTACAGAGTCACTGTTTATTCAGGGTAAGGGTCACTCACTGTAACTGTACAGAGTCACTGTTTATTCAGGGTAAGGGTCACTCACTGTAACTGTACAGAGTCACTGTTTATTCAGGGTAAGGGTCACTCACTGTAACTGTACAGAGTCACTGTTTATTCAGGGTAAGGGTCACTCACTGTAACTGTACAGAGTCACTGTTTATTCAGGGTAAGGGTCACTCACTGTAACTGTACAGAGTCACTGTTTATTCAGGGTAAGGGTCACTCACTGTAACTGTACAGAGTCACTGTTTATTCAGGGTAAGGGTCACTCACTGTAACTGTACAGAGTCACTGTTTATTCAGGGTAAGGGTCACTCACTGTGTAACTGTACAGAGTCACTGTTTATTCAGGGTGAGGGTCACTCACTGTAACTGTACAGAGTCACTGTTTATTCAGGGTAAGGGTCACTCACTGTGTAACTGTACAGAGTCACTGTTTATTCAGGGTAAGGGTCACTCACTGTAACTGTACAGAGTCACTGTTTATTCAGGGTAAGGGTCACTCACTGTAACTGTACAGAGTCACTGTTTATTCAGGGTAAGGGTCACTCACTGTAACTGTACAGAGTCACTGTTTATTCAGGGTAAGGGTCACTCACTGTGTAACTGTACAGAGTCACTGTTTATTCAGGGTAAGGGTCACTCACTGTGTAACTGTACAGAGTCACTGTTTATTCAGGGTGAGGGTCACTCACTGTAACTGTACAGAGTCACTGTTTATTCAGGGTAAGGGTCACTCACTGTGTAACTGTACAGAGTCACTGTTTATTCAGGGTAAGGGTCACTCACTGTAACTGTACAGAGTCACTGTTTATTCAGGGTAAGGGTCACTCACTGTAACTGTACAGAGTCACTGTTTATTCAGGGTAAGGGTCACTCACTGTAACTGTACAGAGTCACTGTTTATTCAGGGTAAGGGTCACTCACTGTAACTGTACAGAGTCACTGTTTATTCAGGGTAAGGGTCACTCACTGTAACTGTACAGAGTCACTGTTTATTCAGGGTAAGGGTCACTCACTGTAACTGTACAGAGTCACTGTTTATTCAGGGTAAGGGTCACTCACTGTAACTGTACAGAGTCACTGTTTATTCAGGGTAAGGGTCACTCACTGTGTAACTGTACAGAGTCACTGTTTATTCAGGGTAAGGGTCACTCACTGTAACTGTACAGAGTCACTGTTTATTCAGGGTAAGGGTCACTCACTAACTGTACAGAGTCACTGTTTATTCAGGGTAAGGGTCACTCACTGTAACTGTACAGAGTCACTGTTTATTCAGTGTAAGGGTCACTCACTGTGTAACTGTACAGAGTCACTGTTTATTCAGGGTAAGGGTCACTCACTGTGTAACTGTACAGAGTCACTGTTTATTCAGGGTAAGGGTCACTCACTGTGTAACTGTACAGAGTCACTGTTTATTCAGGGTAAGGGTCACTCACTGTGTAACTGTACAGAGTCACTGTTTATTCAGGGTAAGGGTCACTCACTGTAACTGTACAGAGTCACTGTTTATTCAGGGTAAGGGTCACTCACTGTGTAACTGTACAGAGTCACTGTTTATTCAGGGTAAGGGTCACTCACTGTAACTGTACAGAGTCACTGTTTATTCAGGGTAAGGGTCACTCACTAACTGTACAGAGTCACTGTTTATTCAGGGTAAGGGTCACTCACTGTAACTGTACAGAGTCACTGTTTATTCAGGGTAAGGGTCACTCACTGTAACTGTACAGAGTCACTGTTTATTCAGGGTAAGGGTCACTCACTGTAACTGTACAGAGTCACTGTTTATTCAGGGTAAGGGTCACTCACTGTGTAACTGTACAGAGTCACTGTTTATTCAGGGTAAGGGTCACTCACTGTGTAACTGTACAGAGTCACTGTTTATTCAGGGTAAGGGTCACTCACTGTGTAACTGTACAGAGTCACTGTTTATTCAGGGTAAGGGTCACTCACTGTGTAACTGTACAGTGTCACTGTTTATTCAGGGTAAGGGTCACTCACTGTAACTGTACAGAGTCACTGTTTATTCAGGGTAAGGGACTCACTGTGTAACTGTACAGAGTCACTGTTTATTCAGGGTAAGGGTCACTCACTGTAACTGTACAGAGTCACTGTTTATTCAGGGTAAGGGTCACTCACTAACTACAGAGTCACTGTTTATTCAGGGTAAGGGTCACTCACTGTTACTGTACAGAGTCACTGTTTATTCAGGGTAAGGGTCACTCACTAACTGTACAGAGTCACTGTTTATTCAGGGTAAGGGTCACTCACTAACTGTACAGAGTCACTGTTTATTCAGGGTAAGGGTCACTCACTGTAACTGTACAGAGTCACTGTTTATTCAGGGTAAGGGTCACTCACTGTAACTGTACAGAGTCACTGTTTATTCAGGGTAAGGGTCACTCACTGTAACTGTACAGAGTCACTGTTTATTCAGGGTAAGGGTCACTCACTGTAACTGTACAGAGTCACTGTTTATTCAGGGTAAGGGTCACTCACTGTAACTGTACAGAGTCACTGTTTATTCAGGGTAAGGGTCACTCACTAACTGTACAGAGTCACTGTTTATTCAGGGTAAGGGTCACTCACTGTAACTGTACAGAGTCACTGTTTATTCAGGGTAAGGGTCACTCACTGTGTAACTGTACAGAGTCACTGTTTATTCAGGGTAAGGGTCACTCACTGTGTAACTGTACAGAGTCACTGTTTATTCAGGGTAAGGGTCACTCACTGTAACTGTACAGAGTCACTGTTTATTCAGGGTAAGGGTCACTCACTGTAACTGTACAGAGTCACTGTTTATTCAGGGTAAGGGTCACTCACTGTAACTGTACAGAGTCACTGTTTATTCAGGGTAAGGGTCACTCACTGTAACTGTACAGAGTCACTGTTTATTCAGGGTAAGGGTCACTCACTAACTGTACAGAGTCACTGTTTATTCAGGGTAAGGGTCACTCACTGTAACTGTACAGAGTCACTGTTTATTCAGGGTAAGGGTCACTCACTGTGTAACTGTACAGAGTCACTGTTTATTCAGGGTAAGGGTCACTCACTGTAACTGTACAGAGTCACTGTTTATTCAGGGTAAGGGTCACTCACTGTAACTGTACAGAGTCACTGTTTATTCAGGGTAAGGGTCGCTCACTGTTACTGTACAGAGTCACTGTTTATTCAGGGTAAGAGTCACTCACTGGTAAGGATTATTTTCCTTGATTTTGCAGATAATCCCGCTGATTGCTCAGAGCTGTCAGCCAGCAACTCCTCGGGAACTGTTTGTGTTTGATTACGCGCTGGAAATGTCACACAACTCGGGTTAGTTTCAGTGCCTTGCCTCAGTTCCCTGAGAGTTTGGAAGAATTTCGGGTTTCTAGAGTTTGCTGAATCTGCGGTTTGTCACTGTCGACATGCTCGCTATCTCTCTCTCTCTGGCGCGCTCTCTCTCTCTGGCGCGCTTTCTCTCTCTGGCGCGCTCTCTCTCTCTCTCTCTCTCTCTGGCGCGCTCTCTCTCTCTCTCTGGCGCGCTTTCTCTCTCTCTCTCTGGCGCGCTCTCTCTCTCTCTCTCTCTCTCTGGCGCGCTCTCTCTCTGGCGCGCTCTCTCTCTGGCGCGCTCTCTCTCTCTGGCGCGCTCTCTCTCTCTGGCGCGCTCTCTCTCTCTGGCGCGCTCTCTCTCTCTGGCGCGCTCTCTCTGGCGCGCTCTCTCTGGCGCGCTCTCTCTCTCTCTGGCGCTCTCTCTCTCTCTGGCGCGCTCGCTCGCTCGCTCGCTCTCTCTGGCGCGCTCGCTCGCTCTCTCTGGCGCGCTCGCTCGCTCTCTCTGGCGCGCTCGCTCTCTCTCTCTGGCGCGCTCGCTCGCTCTCTCTGGCGCGCTCGCTCTCTGGCGCGCTCGCTCGCTCTCTCTGGCGCGCTCGCTCGCTCTCTCTGGCTCGCTCGCTCGCTCTCTCTGGCTCGCTCGCTCGCTCTCTCTGGCTCGCTCGCTCGCTCTCTCTGGCGCGCTCGCTCGCTCTCTCTGGCGGGCTCTCTCTGGCGGGCTCGCTCTCTCTGGCGGTCTCTCTGGCGCGCTCTCTCTCTCCCTCTGGCGGGCTCTCTCTCTCCCTCTGGCGGGCTCTCTCTCACACTCTCACTCTCTCTCTCCACAGATTCCAGACTGGTTAACATGAACCATCAGGAGAGCATCAATGCGACACGAATGTTTGAGACCCACTTGGACTGGGAGAGTGAGCTTCTTCGGACGGGTGCGCTTGGCTGGCGAGTTAGCCTGGTCAATGAACGGTTTGAAGTGTCGGCCAGGTACTGCCACAGTCACCAGTACTGTACCCCAGTGTTATACAGTGACAGACCTGTACCCACCAGTACTGTACCCCAGTGTTATACAGTGACAGACCTGTACCCACCAGTACTGTACCCCAGTGTTATACAGTGACAGACCTGTACCTACCAGTACTGTACCCCAGTGTTATACAGTGACAGACCTGTACCCACCAGTACTGTACCCCAGTGTTATACAGTGACGGACCTGTACCTACCAGTACTGTACCCCAGTGTTATACAGTGACAGACCTGTACCCACCAGTACTGTACCCGTGTTATACAGTGACAGACCTGTACCCCCAGTACTGTACCCCAGTGTTATACAGTGACAGACCTGTACCCACCAGTACTGTACCCCAGTGTTATACAGTGACAGACCTGTACCCACCAGTACTGTACCCCAGTGTTAGTGACAGACCTGTACCCACCAGTACTGTACCCCAGTGTTATACAGTGACAGACCTGTACCCCCAGTACTGTACCCCAGTGTTATACAGTGACAGACCTGTGCCCACCAGTACTGTACCCCAGTGTTATACAGTGACAGACCTGTACCCACCAGTACTGTACCCCAGTGTTATACAGTGACAGACCTGTACCCACCAGTACTGTACCCCAGTGTTATACAGTGACAGACCTGTACCCACCAGTACTGTACCCCAGTGTTATACAGTGATAGACCTGTCCCCACCAGTACTGTACCCCAGTTATACAGTGACAGACCTGTACCCACCAGTATTGTACCCCAGTGTTATACAATGACAGACCTGTACCCACCAGTACTGTACCCCAGTTATACAGTGACAGACCTGTACCCACCAGTACTGTACCCCAGTGTTATACAATGACAGACCTGTACCCACCAGTACTGTACCCGTGTTATACAGTGACAGACCTGTACCCACCAGTACTGTACCCCAGTGTTATGCAGTGACAGACCTGTACCCACCAGTACTGTACCCCAGTGTTATACAGTGACAGACCTGTCCCCACCACTACTGTACCCCAGTTATACAGTGACAGACCTGTACCCACCAGTACTGTACCCGTGTTATACAGTGACAGACCTGTACCCACCAGTATTGTACCCCAGTGTTATACAGTGACAGACCTGTACCCACCAGTACTGTACCCCAGTGTTATACAGTGACAGACCTGTACCCACCAGTATTGTACCCCAGTGTTATACAGTGACAGACCTGTACCCACCAGTACTGTGCCCCAGTGTTATACAGTGACAGACCTGTACCCACCAGTACTGTACCCCAGTGTTATACAGTGACAGACCTGTCCCCACCAGTACTGTACCCCAGTTATACAGTGACAGACCTGTACCCACCAGTATTGTACCCCAGTGTTATACAGTGACAGACCTGTACCCCCAGTACTGTCTCTTTCTCACTAACAGAAGCAGCTGCTACAGCCTGATTTTACTGTCATTTTGTCTTCAGCCTCTCTAAGATTCTCGTGGTTCCGCGGAAGATTCTAGACCTGGACATTAAGAAAACGTGTGCACATTTCAACGAGGGACGGGTTCCGGTGAGTACTGGCCGTGCCCACTGCTGATGTTCTGGAACTTTCTGCCTTTGCTGGCAGTAACTGGCGTCCATTTAATTTCTGCAGCGATGGCACTGGCACCACCGAGGCAGTGACCTGCTGAGGATGGGCAACCTCCAGAACAACATGTGTGCCCAGAGGGACCGAGTCAGGTAGGAGACAGCAGATCGAGCGCCTGTGGGCACGGGTTAGATACAGAGTAAAGCTCCCTCTACACTGTCCCCATCAAACACTCCCAGGGCAGGTACAGCACGGGTTAGATACAGAGTAAAGCTCCCTCTACGCTGTCCCATCAAACACTCCCAGGGCAGGGACAGCACGGGTTAGATACAGAGTAAAGCTCCCTCTACACTGTCCCATCAAACACTCCCAGGGCAGGTACAGCACGGGTTAGATACGGAGTAAAGCTCCCTCGACACTGTCCCATCAAACACTCCCAGGGCAGGTACAGCACGGGTTAGATACAGAGCAAAGCTCCCTCGACACTGTCCCATCAAACACTCCCAGGGCAGGTACAGCACGGGTTAGATACAGAGTAAAGCTCCCTCTACACTGTCCCATCAAACACTCCCAGGGCAGGTACAGCACGGGTTAGATACAGAGTAAAGCTCCCTCTACGCTGTCCCAACAAACACTCCCAGGGCAGGTACAGCACGGGTTAGATACAGAGTAAAGCTCCCTCTACACTGTCCCGTCAAACACTCCCAGGGCAGGTACAGCACGGGCTAGGTGCGGGTTAGCAGTTTCTTGCGGTCCCAGTGTGCGAGGACTGCTGTGTTTAAATTCCCCACTCCAGCCATCCTGTGCCCTTGGCCTGTGTTTCCTGGGCTGTGCTGCCTTCACCCAGCTTGGGCTGGATTTAATTCTTGATCCTTGGTGTAAGACAAGTGGAACCTGGGTTGTATTGTCCAATCCCTGAGCCTTGGGCTGATTTTTTCCCCTCTCTCCAGTAAACTGGAGGACCTGGTGTATGGAGCCCAGAGTAAGCTGGTGATTGCTGACCTGGCTGATGACCTTCCGACACCGCCTGAAATCCAACTGGCCCACAGCAGACTGAGAAACCTCTGCAGCTGCGGTAAGAATATCTGCCCCCGTCCACCTGTCATTTAATCTCCCCCGACCCCTTTAATCCCAGCCTTGATCCCGTGTATTATATGTTGCAGAGGCTCCCACCTCGCTCAGGGACTTGGATGAGAAGTGGCTCTCGATGCTGGAGGGGACGCACTGGCTGGAGTACGTGAGGTAGGTGTTTGCCCCCTCCACGAAAAAATACAGCGCGAGGGGCATCAGTCAGTCAACAAGCCCCCCTCGCCCTCCAGTCCGTGCGGTGAGGGGGGGTCGGAGGTCAGTGACCACCCTCCAGTCCGTGCGGTGAGGGGGGGTCAGAGGTCAGTGACCGTCCCCAGTCCGTGCGGTGAGGGGGGGGGGTCGGAGGTCAGTGACCACCCTCCAGTCCGTGCGGTGAGGGGGGGTCAGAGGTCAGTGACCGTCCCCAGTCCGTGCGGTGAGGTCAGGAGTCAGTGACCGTCCCCAGTCCGTGCGGTGAGGTCAGGGGTCAGTGACCGTCCCAGTCCGTGCGGTGAGATCAGGGGTCAGTGACCGTCCCAGTCCGTGCGGTGAGATCAGGGGTCAGTGACCGTCCCAGTCCGTGCGGTGAGATCAGGGGTCAGTGACCGTCCCCAGTCCGTGCGGTGAGGGGGGGTCGGAGGTCAGTGACCGTCCCCAGTCCGTGCGGTATGGGGGGGTCGGAGGTCAGTGACCGTCCCCAGTCCGTGCGGTGAGGGGGGGGTCGGAGGTCAGTGACCGTCCCCAGTCCGTGCGGTATGGGGGGGTCGGAGGTCAGTGACCGTCCCCAGTCCGTGCGGTGAGGGGGGGGTCGGAGGTCTGTGACCGTCCCCAGTCCGTGCGGTGAGGGGGGGGGTCGGAGGTCAGTGACCGTCCCCAGTCCGTGCGGTGAGGGGGGGGTCGGAGGTCAGTGACCGCCCTCCAGTCCGTGCGGTGAGGGGGGGGGGGGTCAGAGGTCAGTGACCGTCCCCAGTCCGTGTGGTGAGGTCAGGGGTCAGTGACCGTCCCCAGTCCGTGCGGTATGTGCGGGGGGGGGGGGTCAGGGGTCATTGACCGTCCCCAGTCCATGCGGTGAGGTCGGGGGTCAGTCACTGTGCTGACGGGTTGATCCTAATGGTATGTTGGCCTTCATTGCGAGCGGATGTGAGTACAGGAGCAAGGATGTCTTACTGCAGTTATACAGGGCCCTGGTGAGACCACACCTGGAGTACTGTGTGCAGTTTTGGTCTCCTTACCTAAGAAAGGATATACTTGCCATAGAGGGAGTGCAGCGAAGGTTCACCAGACTGATTCCTGGGATGGCAGGTCTGTCGTATGAGGAGAGATTGGGTCGACTAGGCCTGTATTCACTAGAGTTTAGAAGAATGAGAGGGGATCTCATTGAAACATATAAAATTCTGACAGGGCTAGACAGACTGGATGCAGGGAGGATGTTTCCCCTGGCTGGGGGGGGTCTAGAACGAGGGGTCACAGTCTCAAGATACAGGGTAGGACATTTAGGACTGAGGTGAGGAGAAATGTCTTCACTCAGAGGGTGGTGAACCTGTGGAATTCTCTACCACAGAAGGCTGTGGAGGCCAAGTCACTGAATATATTGAAGAAGGAGATCGATAGATTTCTAGACACAAAAGGAATCAAGGGGTATGGGGAGAGAGCGGGAATATGGTATTGAGATAGAGGATCAGCCATGATCATATTGAATGGAGGGGCTGAATGGCCGACTCCTGCTCCTATTTTTCCATGTTTCTGATTGTTAATTTTTCTCTTTCCCCCCCCCCCCCCCCCCACAAGGTTGTGTCTGAAGAAGGCGAGTGAAGTCTCGGCGCTCCTGACTAACCAGAGCCTGACTGTCGCCCTGCAGGGTGAGCCCCGCTGCTGCCTGTTACACAGGTTCCGTGTGTCTGAGGATCTGAAATCTGAAAGCAGCAACTCCCCCCTTCCCCTGGGGTACGGGTCCCCTCCTCTCCTGAAGGTGCTGACTCTCACTGGGGTACGGGACCCCTCCTCTCCTGAAGGTGTTGACTCTCACTGGGGTACGGGTCCCCTCCTCTCCTGAAGGTGCTGACTCTCACTGGGTTACGGGTCCCCTCCTCTCCTGAAGGTGCTGACACTCACTGGGGTACGGGTCCCCTCCTCTCCTGAAGGTGCTGACTCTCACTGGGGTACGGGTCCCCTCCTCTCCTGAAGGTGCTGACTCTCACTGGGGTACGGGTCCCCTCCTCTCACTGGGGTACGGTTCCCCTCCTCTCCTGAAGGTGCTGACTCTCACTGGGGTACGGGTCCCCTCCTCTCCTGAAGGTGCCGACTCTCACTGGGGTACGGGTCCCCTCCTCTCCTGAAGGTGCTGACTCTCACTGGGGTACGGGTCCCCTCCTCTCCTGAAGGTGCTGATTCTCACTGGGGTACGGGTCCCCTTCCTCTCCTGAAGGTGCTGACTCTCACTGGGGTACAGTGGAAGTTCAGGGAAGGTAGGGGGATTTGTGGAGCAGATACCGGGGCTGACTCTCAAACGACGTTAACTGCGGGCGGTGTTTCCACAGAGACTGACGATCGCGACCTCGCCTGCCTCGTCTCCTCACTGATCCAAGTGATGTTGGACCCGTCCTGTCGCACTATGGTGGGGTTTCAGAGTTTGATTCAGAAGGAGTGGGTGGGAGCAGGTCATCGCTTCAGTGACCGCTTCAATCACCTGCGGACAGCGGACAAGGATGAGGTGAGTCCGGCCACAATCGAAGGTCCGTGAGCAATGGGATTGGACAGCAGATTAAAGGATGGTTTGGGGAGTTCGCTATTCCAGCCCCAAACCCCTTGGGCTATTCCAGATCCTTCCCCGTACCTGCCCTGGGAGTGTTTGATGGGACAGAGGGAGCTTTATTCTGTATCTAACCCGTGCTGTACCTGCCCTGGGAGTGTTTGATGGGACAGTGTAGAGGGAGCTTTACTCTGTATCTAACCCGTGCTGTACCTGCCCTGGGAGTGTTTGATGGGACAGTGTAGAGGGAGCTTTACTCTGTATCTAACCCGTGCTGTACCTGCCCTGGGAGTGTTTGATGGGACAGTGTAGAGGGAGCTTTACTCTGTATCTAACCCGTGTTGTACCTGCCCTGGGAGTGTTTGATGGGACAGTGTAGAGGGAGCTTTACTCTGTATCTAACCCGTGCTGTACCTGCCCTGGGAGTGTTTGATGGGACAGTGTAGAGGGAGCTTTACTCTGTATCTAACCCGTGCTGTACCTGCCCTGGGAGTGTTTGATGGGACAGTGTAGAGGGAGCTTTACTCTGTATCTAACCCGTGCTGTACCTGCCCTGGGAGTGTTTGATGGGACAGTGTAGAGGGAGCTTTACACTGTATCTAACCCGTGCTGTACCTGCCCTGGGAGTGTTTGATGGGACAGTGTAGAGGGAGCTTTACTCTGTATCTAACCGGTGCTGTACCTGCCCTGGGAGTGTTTGATGGGGACAGTGTAGAGGGAGCTTTACTCTGTATCTAACCTGTGCTGTACCTGCCCTGGGAGTGTTTGATGGGACAGTGTAGAGGGAGCTTTACTCTGTATCTAACCCGTGCTGTACCTGCCCTGGGAGTGTTTGATGGGACAGTGTAGAGGGAGCTTTACACTGTATCTAACCCGTGCTGTACCTGCCCTGGGAGTGTTTGATGGGACAGTGTAGAGGGAGCTTTACTCTGGGGTTGTCTCCCTTAGCAACAGGTTCACCGTCTTAGGTACTGTTGTCGGGGGGGGTGACGCATCGGGGGAAGGCACCAGCAGCCAGGCTCATGGCACCATGACTGGCTCTGTTGCAAAGAAGGGAGGGAAAAAGAGTGGCAGGGCTATAGTAATAGGGGATTCGATTGTAAGGGGAATAGATAGGGGTTTCTGTGGTCGCGACCGAGACTCCAGGATGGTATGTTGCCTCCCTGGTGCAAGGGTCAAGGATGTCTCGGCGCGGGTGCAGAACATTCTGGAGGGGGAGGGGGAACAGCCAGTTGTCGTGATACATGTTGGTACCAACGACGTAGCTAAAAAAAGGGAAGAGGTCCTACAAGTAGAATTTAGGGAGTTAGGAGCCAAGCTAAAAAGTAGGACCTCGAAGGTAGTAATCTCTGGATTACTACCAGTGCCACGTGCTAGTAAGAGTACAGAGAACAGGATAGTTAGGCTAAATACGTGGCTTGAGCAGTGGTGTAAGAGGGAGGGTTTTAAATTTTTGAGGCATTGGAACCAGTTTTGTGGTAGGTGTGACCTATACAAAAGGGACGGTCTACACCTGTGCAGAGATGGAACTGATGTTCTCGGGGTAATTTTTGATAAAGCAGTTCGGGAGCATTTAAACTAGTATGGCAGGGGGCTAGAAACCTATGTAGTGAAATAGAGGAAAGTGAAAGGCAGACAGAAATAAATGGTAAAAGGGTGAGGAACAAAAAACGAAGGGCCAAACTAATTCATAAAAATTGTGAGCATAAAAAAAGCCTGAGGGTTTTATACCTTAATGCGAGAAGCATCAGGAACAAGGTAGATGAATTAGCTGTGGAAATAGAGGTTAATAATTATGATCTAATTGGGATTACGGAAACATGGTTGCAGGGTGAGCAGGGCTGGGAGCTTAACATACAGGGGTATTCAGTATTTAGGAAGGATCGACAAAAAAGAAAGGGAGGAGGGGTAGCATTGCTAGTAAAAGAGGGGATAAATGCAATTGAAAGGAAGGATATTAACTCAGTTAATACAGAATCTATATGGGTGGAGCTAAGAAATAGCGAGGGGCGAAAAACATTAATAGGAGTGGTATATAGGCCTCCAAATAGTAAAATAGAGGTTAGGGAGGGCATCACGAGGGAAATTAGAGAAGCGTGCAATAAGAGCACAGCTGTCATCATAGGTGACTTTAACTTACATATAGATTGGACTAGCCTAATCAGTAAAAATAATGAGGAGGAGGAATTCCTTGAGTGTTTGAGGGATGGTTATCTGGATCAATATGTCGAGGAACCAACTCGGGAACAGGCTATATTGGACTGGGTACTGTGCAATGAGAAGGGACTAATCAGTAATCTTGTTGTACGGGGACCCTTGGGTCAGAGCGATCATAACATGATCGATTTCTCACTCGAAATGGAGAGCGAAGAAATTGACTCAGAGACTAAGGTCCTGAATTTAAACAAGGGGAATTATGATGCCATGAGACGGGAACTGAGTAGGTCTGATTGGACAACGTTCCTGGGAGGACTGGAGGTAGATAAACAATGGCAAACATTTAAAGATAGAATGACAAAATTGCAAAAATTGTTTATACCAATCTGGCATAAAAGGAAATCTAAAAAGGTGACTCAACCGTGGATAACAGGGGAAATTAGAGACAGCATAAAATCCAAAGATAGGGCGTATAAAATAGCCAAAAAAAGCGCCAGAGCGGAAGATTGGGAACAGTTTAAGATAGAGCAAAGGAGGGCAAAGGGCATAATCAAGAGGGGCAAAATAGCTTACGAAAACAAGCTGGCGGAAAATATAAAAACTAACTCCAAAAGCTTTTATAAGTATATCAAAAGGAAAAGACTGGTGAAAACCAAAGTTGGTCCATTGCAGTCAGATACGGGGGAATATATAATGGGAAATAAGGAAATGGCAGATCAACTAAATGCATACTTTGGGTCAGTCTTTACGAAGGAAGACACAAAAAACCTCCCTGGGATATCGGGAAAAATAGGGACATTGGCAAAGGAGGAACTGACGCAAATCAATATCTCTAAGGATATGGTGTTAAGGAAGCTAAAGGGATTGAAGGTGGACAAATCCCCAGGGCCTGATAACATGCATCCTAGGGTACTGAAGGAGGTGGCCCTAGAGATAGCGGATGCACTAAGGATGATTTTTCAGAATTCATTAGACTCGGGAACAGTGCCGATGGATTGGAGGGTAGCTAACGTTACCCCACTATTCAAAAAGGGGGGTAGGGAAAAAGCAGGTAATTACAGACCTGTAAGCCTTACATCAGTTGTGGGCAAAATGCTGGAGTCCATCATTAAGGATGAAATAGCGGAGCACTTAGCAAATGGGGACAGGATAGGACAGAGTCAACATGGATTTACAAAGGGTAAATCGTGCTTGACTAATCTATTGGAATTTTTTGAGGGAGTAACTGGTAGAATAGATGGGGGAGAGCCAGTAGATGTGGTGTACCTGGACTTCCAAAAGGCCTTCGATAAGGTCCCACATAAAAGATTAGCATGGAAAATTGAGGCTCATGGGATAAAGGGGAAAGTTTTGGCGTGGATAGGGAACTGGCTGTCAGATAGAAAACAGAGAGTTGGAATAAACGGCTCATTTTCTGAATGGCAGGCAGTAACAAGTGGGGTACCACAGGGATCTGTCCTGGGCCCCCAGCTGTTCACAATTTACATTAATGACCTGGATCAGGGAGTCGGATGCAGCATTTCCAAATTTGCAGACGACACTAAACTAGGAGGGGGGGTGGGCTCAGAGGAAGAGACCAGGAAGCTCCAGAGCGATTTGGACAGACTGGGCGATTGGGCGGATAAATGGCAGATGCACTATAATGTGGACAAGTGCGAAGTTATCCACCTTGGGTGCAGGAACGGGAGGGCAAATTATTATTTAAATGGCAATAGATTGGGAGAGGGGGAAGTACAGAGAGACCTGGGTGTTCTTGTACACCAGTCACTGAAGGCGAGCATGCAGGTGCAACAGGCGGTCAAGAAGGCAAACGGTATGCTGGCCTTCATAGCAAAAGGGTTAGAATACAGGAACAGGGATACCTTGCTGCAGCTGTACAGGGCACTGGTGAGACCACACCTCGAGTACTGTGTACAGTTTTGGTCGCCTCATCTGAGGAAGGATGTTCTTGCCATGGAGGGGGTGCAGCGGCGATTCACCAGGCTGATACCAGGAATGGCGGGAATGACCTATGAGGAGAGACTATGTAGTTTAGGGATGTACACACTGGAGTTTAGAAGATTGAGAGGGGACCTCATAGAAGTGTATAAAATTCTGACAGGTCTAGACAGACTGGATGCAGAAGGAATGTTTCCCTTGGCGGGTGAGAACAGAACTAGAGGACATAATTTAAGGATAAGGGCTAAACCATTTAGGACAGAGATGAGGGGGAATTTCTTCACTCAGAGAGTGGTGAACCTGTGGAACTCATTGCCACAGAGGGCAGTGTATGCCAGCTCATTAAATATATTTAAGAGGGAATTAGATATATTTCTACGGGCAAAAGGGGTTAAGGGTTACGGAGAGAAGGCGGGGACGGGATACTGAATTAAAGGATCAGCCATGATCTCATTAAATGGCGGAGCAGGCACGAAGGGCCGAATGGCCTACTCCTGCTCCTATCTTCTATGTATCTATGTATCTATGTATCTATGTATCTAACCGGTGCTGTACCTGCCCTGGGAGTGTTTGATGGGGACAGTGTAGAGGGAGCTTTACTCTGTATCTAACCGGTGCTGTACCTGCCCTGGGAGTGTTTATTTTCCCAGTACTCAAGGCTTGTCTCAATGCTTGAAGTTTGAATTGTAAACTCTTGATCTAACCCCTGATTTGATCCTGTTTTTCCCAGTCTCCAGTATTCCTGCTGTTCCTCGACTGTGTTTGGCAATTGCTGGGCCAGTACCCGGTTTCCTTTGAATTCACAGACACTTACCTGATGGCGATACATGACAGCACTCGCGTCCTGCTCTTCGGGACATTTCTGTTTAACTGCCAACGGGAACGGACCAGGGCCCAGCAGGTGAGGGTCGCTCCCCACCCCCGCTCTCGCCCCCCGCCCCCCTCTCTCGCACCCCTCCCCCGTTCTCGTGCCCCCACCCCCTCTCTCTCTCCCTCCCTCCCTCTCTGTCCATCTCACTCTTGCTCTCCGTCTCGCTCTCACACCCACACACATCTCTCTCTCTCTCTCACACACTCACACACTTTCTCTCTCTCTCACCCGCTCTCTAGGCTCTCTCCACTGATCTGAGGACCGGGCCGACCCCCTCCTCCAATGGCTGGCCGCTGTCTCGAGGCGCGGTGCGGGATGAGCAGGTGGTGCTGAAGGGCGGCTACTTCACGCGGGAGGAGAGAAGCTGCCCGCTGCCCTCGGTCTGGGACTGGTCACTCCAGTTTTCAGCGGAGCACCAAGTATTGTTCAGGAACGCCCTGTACAGAGATGACCCCCAACCTCTGGCCCAGAACGGGGCGTCCCAGCACTACACTGCTGAGAAGGTGAGTCTGACCGTGAACGGACAGTGCCCAGTGACCCCTGGGTTAGAGAGAGGGGGAAATCAGCCAGGGTTCCTGCTCCTGATCACTGTCCAGTGACCCCTGGGTTAGAGAGAGGAGGATATCAGCCAGGGTTCCTGCTCCTGATCACTGTCCAGTGACCCCTGTTTAACTGTTGACCTCCTGTGTTGCAGGTTGACCTTTCACCCTCGAGGTCGGTGCACCTTTTGACCAGAGGTGGACTCCAGGTTCTGGCCCAGCTCCTGCCCTGGAAGAACCTGTCTGTGACCAAGAGACTCACCAAATGGAGCCAGTCGCTGGAGAGCCTGCTGGAGATGGACCAGCCCCCGAGGATCCCGTCCCGCCCGTCCCTGAATCCCGCTGGCCTTCCCCTCCCGCCCATCCCCGGGCCCGGCATCCGGCTGTGGAAGGGGTGCTACCTGCGCTGGGTGTCGGAGCAGCGTTCCGAGGCCGCGTACGGCCAAGTCTCCGCCCTCGCCGCCGAGATTGACTCGCTCCGCCGGAGGCTGTGGCAGGAGGCGGACCGGATGAGCGCGGCTTCCAACGGGCTGGATCACAAGGGCAACCGCGCCTGCTCCCGCCCCGCATTCGGCAGCTCCACCGCCCCCTCCCCCGCCTGCCGGAAGGGGACTGCCGCCATGGGGACGTCCTTCTCCACGGTCGTCGGCAGCGCCACGCGATAGCCCCTGACCTCTCCGACCCCCGCAGGAGCCCTCCTTTGACCCATTTGTTTCTTCCAGTCCCGTCATTTGTCCGCGGTGTCTGGGTTTTGCCTTGACTCGCTGCACCTGACCAAAGTGAGACTCGTTGGCCGGCGATGCGCGTTTACGGGAGGTTTGCGCCGGAGTTTCCCCGCAGCACGAATTCGGTGCGAGGGGCTATTTCCCCCCCCCCCCCCCCTCCATCCACGGGGTGTGTGGGTGTCATTACGGAGGAGTCCTGCCAACAGTGGGGTCAGGGGGTCGTTGTGCATTAAACAGTCCCCCGTGGAGTGTGCGGTCCCCTCCCCTCAAGATATACGACGGGGCCCCTGAGAGAAACCGTTCCCTTCGCGCGGCCAGGAGTCCCGTTCTCCCCCCGCCCACCTGTAATTTACACCTGGTTTTAGCTCGTTTCCAGACAGTGTTTGTGGATTCCCCCCCTCCCTCCCCACCCACCCCCCCGAGCCGACTCTCGTGGCTGCCCCTCGGTGCTGACCCCCGTGGCGAGGGGGCACTGACCACCAGGAGCACTCTGCTGTCTGTTACTCGGTACGAATTGTGATGGATTCCCTCCACAGTGGCTCGCTCTTTTTATTGAGTCCCCCCCTGCCCAAAATAGACCTGGGCCGGGCTGCGATGCCCTCCACAGCCTAATAGCCCACTGCCTGGGCTCATGGTCAAGGTACGGGGCGGGGGGAGGCAGGGGAGCTGCTTCGGGAGCGGGTGAAGGACCAAGTCTGGTGAACCCGCAGTCCCAGGATCCTGCTCCCTCCTGACATCGAGCGCAGGGACAGGGGGAACCAGAGCGGGAAGGAGTTCAGGATTCTGGAGTCCGGCGCGCTTTGCACAAGCGATATTCCGAGAGATCGCAGTGCAGCGACCGGGCCTGGGGGCTGTGCTGTATATATTTTCTACTGTAACCCGATTTAACTCGAGATGATATTTTTTGACACGATAATAAAATATAGTTTTAACACGGCGTAAAGCTGACTTTGTGGCTGATGTAACTGTGGGGAGACCGGACCGGTGAGTAGCAAGTGGCAGGGAGGAATAACAGATACCTGGGAGTGAGTTACAGGCTGGAATCTAATCGAGCGGTTCGGGGGGTTTATATATATAATAACAGATACCCGGGAGTGAGTTACAGGCTGGAATATAATCGAGCGGTTCGGGGGGTTTATATATAGAATAATAGATACCCAGGAGTGAGTTACAGGCTGGAATCTAATCGAGCGGTTCAGGGGTTTATATATATAATAACAGATACCCGGGAGTGAGTTACAGGCTGGAATCTAATCGAGGGGTTCGGGGGGTTTATATACAGAATAACAGATACCTGGGAGTGAGTTACAGGCTGGAATCTAATCGAGGGGTTCGGGGGGTTTATATACAGAATAACAGATACCTGGGAGTGAGTTACAGGCTGGAATCTAATCGAGCGGTTCGGGGGGTTTATATATATAATAACAGATACCTGGGAGTGAGTTACAGGCTGGAATATAATCGAGGGCTTCAGGGGGTTTATATATAGAATAATAGATACCCAGGAGTGAGTTACAGGCTGGAATCTAATCGAGGGGTTTGCGGGGTGGGTTTATATACAGAATAACAGATACCCGGGAGTGAGTTACAGGCTGGAATCTAATCGAGGGGTTCGGGGGGGGGGGTTTAATATATAGAATAACAGATACCTGGGAGTGAGTTACAGTCTGGAATCTAATCGAGGGATTCGGGGGGTTTATATTTCGAATAACAGATACCCGGGAGTGAGTTACAGTCTGGAATCTAATCGAGGGATTCGGGGGGTTTATATATATAATAACAGATACCCGGGAGTGAGTTACAGGCTGGAATATAATCGAGGGGTTCAGGGGGTTTATATATAGAATAACAGATACCTGGGAGTGAGTTACAGGCTGGAATCTAATCGAGGGGTTCGGGGGGTTTATATATAGAATAACAGGTACCCGGGAGTGAGTTACAGGCTGGAATCTAATCGAGGGGTTCGGGGGGGTTTATATATAGAATAACAGATACCCGGGAGTGAGTTACAGGGTGGAATCTAATCGAGGGGTTCAGGGGCTTTATATATAGAATATCAGATACCCGGGAGTGAGTTACAGGCTGGAATCTAATCGAGGGGTTCAGGGGGGTTTATATATAGAATAACAGATACCCGGGAGTGAGTTACAGGTTGGAATCTAATCGAGGGCTTCAGGGGGTTTATATATAGAATAATAGATACCCAGGAGTGAGTTACAGGCTGGAATCTAATCGAGGGGTTCGGGGGGGTTTATATATAGAATAACAGATACCCGGGAGTGAGTTACAGGTTGGAATCTAATCGAGGGGTTCGGGGGGTTTATATATAGAATAACGGATAGTCGGGAGTGAGTTACAGGCTGGAATCTAATCTGGGGATTCGGGGGGTTTATATAGAATAACAGATACCCGGGAGTGAGTTACAGGCTGGAATCTAATCGAGGGGTTTGCGGGGTGGGTTTATATATAGAATAACAGATACCCGGGAGTGAGTTACAGGCTGGAATCTAATCAAGGGGTTCGGGGGGTTTATATATAGAACAGATACCCGGGAGCGAGTTACAGGCTGGAATCTAATCGAGGGGTTCAGGGGGTTTATATATAGAATAACAGATACCCGGGAGTGAGGTACAGGCTGGAATCTAATCGAGGGGTTCGGGGGGTTTATATATAGAATAACAGATACCCGGGAGTGAGTTACAGGCTGGAATCTAATCAAGGGGTTCGGGGGGTTTATATATAGAATAACAGATACCCGGGAGTGAGTTACAGGCTGGAATCTAATCGAGGGGTTCCGGGGCGTTTATATATAGAATAACAGATACCCGGGAGTGAGTTACAGGCTGGAATCTAATCGAGGGGTTCCGGGGTGTTTATATATAGAATAACAGATACCCGGGAGTGAGTTACAGGCTGGAATCTAATCGGGGGGTTCGGGGGTTTATATATAGAATAACAGATACCCGGGAGTGAGTTACAGGCTGGAATCTGTTCGGGGGGTTTATATATAGAATAACAGATACCCGGGAGTGAGTTACAGGCTGGAATCTAATCGAGGGGCTCAGGGGGTTTATATATAGAATAACAGATACCCGGGAGTGAGTTACAGGCTGGAATCTAATCGAGGGGTTCGGGGGGGTTTATATATAGAATAACATACCCGGGAGTGAGTTACAGGCTGGAATCTAATCGAGGGGTCCGGGGGGTTTATATATAGAATAACAGATACCCGGGAGTGAGTTACAGGCTGAAATCTAATCGAGGGGTCCGGGTGGTTTATATATAGAATAACAGATACCCGGGAGTGAGTTACAGGCTGAAATCTAATCGAGGGGTCCGGGGGGTTTATATATAGAATAACAGATACCCGGGAGTGAGTTACAGGCTGGAATCTAATCGAGGGGTCCGGGGGGTTTATATATAGAATAACAGATACCCGGGAGTGAGTTACAGGCTGGGTTTGGGGGGGTGGAGGGGGATGGTGAGCTGTCATTTGGACTTGATCGAGATGAAGAAGTGAAAGAAATGTAAATTTTCAGGATCCAACTGAGGGGCCTGAAGGAGACATTGAAACCCTGCCATTGCAATGAGCTTTACTCTGACTCTAATCCATGGTGTCCCTGAATCAGGACCCGACCCTGAGCTACGCTGAACAGAGCGGGGAAATCACAAGGATCATTCGCGTCAAAGCGACCCTGCGGCCTTGTCACTGTGGGAGTCTCCCCGATACCTTGAATAAAGTTTGCCCTGTTTTATTTGCTGTGTTTCCAGTCCGTGCTTGTTGTGGGAGATGTTGCAGCAGGAACAAGTGATGGCGGAATGGGGGTGACATAAGAACATAAGACAGCAGGAGCAGGAGCAGGCCATTCGGCCCCTCGAGCCATTCAATGGCTGATCCGATTTTGGCCTCAACTCCACTTTCCTGCCCATTCCCCATAACCCTCGACTCCCCTGTTGCTCAAAAATCTGTCAATCTCCGCCTTGAATATACTCAGTGACTCCGCCTCCACAGCTCTCTGGGGAAGAGAATTCCAAAGATTCACGACCCTCCGAGAAGAAATTCCTCCTCATCTCCGTCTTAAATGGGCGACCCCTTATCCTGAAACTATGCCCCCTAGTTCTAGATTCCCCCATGAGGGGAAACATCCTTTCAGCATCTACTCTGTCCAACCCCCTCAGAATCTTATATGTTTCAATAAGATCACCTCTTATTCTTCTAAACGCCAATGAGTATCGGCCCAACCTGCTCAACCTTTCCTCAAGACAACCCTTCCATCCCAGGAATCAACCTCGTGAACCTTCTCTGAACTGCCTTCAATGCAAGTATATCCCTCCTTAAATAAGGAGATCAAAACTGTACGCAGTACCCCAGGTGTGGTCTCACCAATGCCCTGTACAGTTGTAGCAAGACCTTCCTACTTTTATACTCCAACCCCCTTGCAATAAAGGCCAACATGCCGTTTGCCTTCCTAATTGTTTGCCTTCCTAATTACTTGCTGTACCTGCATGTTAACTTTTTGTGTTTCATGTACGAGGACAGGACTTCACAGGGGGGGGGCTAGACGGAAAAATTCTTACAGGGCTTGACAGGGTAGATGCTGAGAGGCTGTTACCCCCTGGCTGGAGAGTCTAGAACCAGGGGTCACAGTCTCAGGATAAGGGGTCGGCCATTGAGGACTGAGATGAGGAGGAATTTCTTCACTCAGAGGGTGGGGAATCTTTGGAATTCTCTGCCCCAGAGGGCTGTGGAGGCTCAGTCGTTGAGTATATTCAAGGCTGAGATCGATAGATTTTTGGAGTCTAGGGGAATCAAGGGATATGGAGATCGGGCGGGAAAGTGGAGTTGAGGTAGAAGATCAGCCATGATCTTATTGGCTCAAATGGCTGACTCCTGCTCCTAATTCTTATGGAATCTACTGCTTTCGGGAAAAGCCTCCAGTTTCTTTGGGGTTGATGCGGGTTTGTGTAGTGCGGAATCTTCTCGTTACCACTTGACCGACCTGGAAACGGAGGCGAACCCGGTGTCCTTGCGCCTTGTCGACTGATCTGTCCCTCGTCCGCGAGAGGGTGCACCGGCCAAAATGGCGGTTGTTCCTCGACTGAGTGTTGGAATGAGATGAGATCGACAGCTGTCCGTGTCCAGGGATGGTGCTGGAGTTTGTTCCTTGGTCTGTGCTGAGTGAACCGGGATTGCAATCTTGCCGTCTTTCGGATGAGACGTTGAACCAAGGCCCCGTCTGCTCTCTCGGGTAGACAGGAAAGATCCCACGGTTGCTATTTGGATAAAGAGCAGGGGACGTCCTGGGGCCAATATTTATCCCTCAATCAACATCACTAAAAAACAGATGATCTGGTCATTATCTCATTGCTGTTTGTGGGAGCTTGCTGTGTGCAAATTGGCTGCCACGTTTCCCACATTACAACAGTGACTGCACTTCAACAAGTACTTCATTGGCTGTAAAGCGCTTTGGGACGTCCGGTGGTCGTGAAAGGCGCTGGAGAAACGTAAGTCTTTCCACTCACATATGAAGAGTGGGCGGTGGGCATTGGGCGGTGGGCATTGGGCTGCACACAGGCGAGAGTCAGAAGAGAAATGTGGGGCGGGGGAGTAATTGTGGCGTTGGGTGAAATAAAGTTCTGAGTCTGCACAAAACATAAGAACATAAGAACATAAGAAATAGGAGCAGGAGTAGGCCAATCGGCCCCTCGAGCCTGCTCCACCATTCAATAAGATCATGGCTGATCTGATCCTAACCTCAAATCTTCTATCACTCTGCATCCACCCGAACCCATGTGATCTCCCGGGAGAGGCGAAAAACCAGATAAAGACCCAATGGCCAATTTGGGAGAAAAAAATCTGGGAAATTCCTCTCCGACCCATCTAGGCGATCGAAATTCTTCCAGGAGATCACTCTGTCCCTATATTTTCTACAGTACTTACCTTCTGTAAAGGCGATCTCCACCCCAGCCAGGAACAGGAATAAAACCATCTCCTGAAATCTAACAGAATTAGAACACAGTAGGAGCAGAACAAGGCTACACGGCCCCTGGGCCCGCTCCACTACCCACAGGGCCATGACCATTCCGAACCCAGACTCATGTCCAATTTCCTGCCCGCTCCCTGTAACCCTTTATTCCCTTTACTTCTAGGAAACTATCTATTTCTGTTTTAAATTTATTTAATGATGTAGCTTCCACAGCTTTCTGGGGCAGCAAATTCCACAAACCTACCACCCTCTGAGTGAAGAAGTTTCTCCTCATCTCAGTTTTGAATGAGCAGCCCCTTATTTTAAGATTATGCCCCCTAGTTCTAGTTTCACCCATCATTGGGAACATCCTCACCGCATCCACCCGATCAAGCCCCTTCACAATCTTATATGTTTCAATAAGATCGCCTCTCATTCTTCTGAACTCCAATGAGTAGAGTCCCAATCTACTCAACCTCTCCTCATATGACCACCCCCTCATCCCCGGGATTAACCGAGTGAACCTTCTTTGTACTGACTCGAGAGCAAGTATGTCTTTTCTTAAGTATGGACACCAAAACTGTATGCAGTATTCCAGGTGCGGCCTCACCAATACCTTGTACAACTGCAGCAATACCTCCCTGTTTTTATATTCCAACCCCCTAGCAATAAAAGCCAACATTCCATTGGCCTTCTTAATCACTTGCTGCACCTGCATACTAACTTTTTGAGTTTCGTGCACCAGGACCCCCAGATCCCTTTGTACTACAGTACTTTCCAGTTTCTTGCCATTAAGATAATAACTTGCTCTATGATTTTTCCTGCCAAAGTGCATAACCTCACACTTTCCAGTATTGTATTCCATCTGCCAAATCTCTGCCCACTTACTTAGCCTGTCTATGTCCCTTTGCAGGTTTTTTATGTCCTCCTCACTCACTACTTTCCGTCCCATCTTTGTATCATCTGCAAACTTTGATATGTTACACTCGGTCCCCTCCTCCAAATCGTTAATATAGATTGTAAAGAGTTGGGGACCCAGCACTGACCCCTGCGGAACACCACTAGTTACTGGTTGCCAATCTGAGAACGAACCATTTATCCCAACTCTCTGCTTTCTGTTAGAGAGCCAATCCTCCACCCACGCCAGAATATTACCCCCAATCCCGTGATTTTTTATCTTGAGCAATAATCTTTTGTGTGGCACCTTGTCAAATGCCTTTTGGAAGTCTAAATACACTACGTCCACTGGTTCCCCTTTATCCACCCTGTATGTTACTTCCTCAAAAAACTCAAGCAAATTTGTTAAACATGACTTCCCCTTCATGAAACCATGCTGAGTTTGCCCTATTAAATTATGTTTATCCAAATGTCCCGTTACTGTCTCCTTAATAATGGACTCTAACATTTTACCAACCACAGATGTTAGGCTAACAGGTCTATAGTTTCCAGCCTTCTGCCTACTACCCTTTTTAAATAATGGTGTTACATTAGCAGTTTTCCAATCTGCCGGGACCTTTGCTGAGTCCAGTGAGTTTTGGAAAATTATTACCAATGCATCCACAATCCCTACCGCTACTTCCCTCAAGACCCTGGGATGCAAGCCATCAGGTCCAGGGGATTTATCCGCCTTGAGTCCCATTATTTTACCAAGTACCACTTCCTTAGTGATTTTAATTGTATTTAGTTCCTCCCCCCCTAGAGCCCCCTGTTTGTCCAGTGTTGGGATATTCTTAGTGTCCTCTACTGTAAAGACTGATACAAAATAATTGTTCAGTGTTTTTGCCATCTCCATGTTTCCCACCATTAATTTCCCGGTCTCATCCTCTAAGGGACCAACATTTACTTTAGCCACCCTTTTTCTTTTTATATAACTATAGAAACTTTTACTGTCTGTTTTTATATTTTTTGCTAATTTACTTTCATAATCTATCTTCCCTTTCTTAATCAAACTTTTTGTTATTTTTTGCTGTCTTTTAAAGACTTCCCAATCTTCCATCCTCCCACTAGATTTGGCTACCTTATATGCCCTTGTTTTTAGTTGGATACTATCCTTAATTACTTTACTTAGCCACGGATGGCTATCTTTTCTTTTACACCCTTTTTTCCTCAGTGGAATATATTTTTTTTGGAAGTTGTAAAATAACTCCTTAAATGTACACCACTGGTCATGTACCGTCTTACCCTTTAATGTGACTGGGAGGAGTCCTCCAGGTCAGGGGGGGGGTGCTGTGACTGGGAGGACTCCTCCGGGACAGTGGGGGGCGCTGTGACTGGGAGGAGTCCTCCAGGACGGTGGGGGCGCTATGACTGGGAGGAGTCCTCCAGGACAGGGGGGGCGCTGTGACTGGGAGGATTCCTCCGGGACCGGGGGGGAGGGTGCTGTGACTGGGAGGAATCTTCTGGGACAGTGGGGGCGCTGTGACTGGGAGGAGTCCTCCGGGACGGTGGGGGCGCTGTGACTGGGAGGAGTCCTCCGGGACGGTGGGGGCGCTGTGACTGGGAGGAGTCCTCCGGGACGGTGGGGGCGTTGTGACTGGGAGGAGTCCTCCGGGACGGTGGGGGCGCTGTGACTGGGAGGAGTCCTCCGGGACGGTGGGGGCGCTGTGACTGGGAGGAGTTCTCCGGGACGGTGGGGGCGTTGTGACTGGGAGGAGTCCTCCGGGACAGTGGGGGTGCTATGACTGGGAGGAGTCCTCCAGGACAGGGGGGGCGCTGTGACTGGGAGGAGTCCTCCGGGACAAAATACTTTCCACAGGGGCGGGGGGGGTGACGCAGGGCTCGCCAATCTCACCGACACTCTTTAATATTTACATAAATGAATTGGCAAAACTACTTGAACAATCTACAGCACCTGGCCTCACCCTATATGAATCCAAGGTTAAATTCCTCCTCTATGCCGACGACCTGGTTCTGCTGTCACCAACTAAGGAGGGTCTACAGCAGAACCTGGACCTGCTAGAGTCGTACTGCCAGACTTGGGCCCTGACAATAAATCCCCAAAAAACCAAAGTCCTTGTGTTTCAGCAAAGATCCAAACATCAGGGACCCAAAATAAATTTCACACTAGGAACAACCAAAATTGAACAAACCACTAACTACACATACTTGGGCTTAAAAATCAGTTCTACGGGAAACTTCAAACTGGCTGTGAATGAACTGAAAGAGAAAGCAAGAAGGGCTTTCTATGCCATCAAAAAATCAATCCAAATAGAAATCCCAATTAGCATTTGGCTCAAAATTTTCAAATCAGTAATTGAACCAATTGCACTCTATGGCAGTGAGGTATGGGGACCGCTAACACAACAAGAATTTGCAAAATGGGACAAGCACCCAATTGAGATCCTACATGCAGAATTCTGTAAAAGTATCCTCCGGACTCAAAGGAAAACAGTAAACAATGCATGCAGGGCGGAACTAGGCCAATATCCATTAATAATCACTATCCAAAAAAGAGCCACCAAATTTTGGAATCACCTACAAATGAGCAACCCCCAATGCTATCACTACCACGCCCTGAAATGCCAAGAGCTGACCATAAAGAAGAATACCCTCAGTCAACTAGTCCTGGGACTCAGCGAAGTAACTACTAACAATACTAACAATAACCAGCCCCAGGACAGTGACAGGGTAACACAAAGAATTCGACCCAACACAATCGTCGCTAAGCAAAAGGAAAAATATCTGACATATTGGGCAGAAACAACAAAAACCCAAAGCAAACTCAATTGCTACTTGGCCCTAAACAGACAATACAACATAGCTGATTACCTGACCATGGTAAAGGATAACAAACTGAGAAGAACCTTGACAAGGTACAGACTTAGCGAACATAGCCTAGCGATCGAAAAAGGCAGACACAGGCAGACCAGGCTGCCAAGAGAAGACAGGATATGCTCTCACTGCAGTCAGGGAGTAGTGGAGACAGAGATGCACTTCCTCACAGCCTGTGAAAAATATCAGGGCATCAGGGAGAATTTCTACCAAAAATTCTCACAAATATGCCCTGAATTCAGAAATCTGAATGACAACCAAAAACTCCCATACCTACTGGGAGAGGAGAGAAGCTGTGTAGCCCTGGCGGCACACTATGTTACAGCTTGCCATGAACAGAGGGACAACCAGTAAACTAAGAAAAGAGTATATATAAAAAATGCGAATGTATATTTATACACTCAGGGATATACCTGTTTATACAATGTATGAATAGAACTGCGTTTATGTGTTCAACCATAAATGTATTTTGATGCTTTGGCAACATAAGATGTACCTTATCATGCCAATAAAGCGATTTGAATTTGAATTTGAATTTGAATATGACTGGGAGGAGTCCTCCAGGACAGTGGGGGTGCTATGACTGGGAGGAGTCCTCCAGGACAGGGGGGGCGCTGTGACTGGGAGGAGTCCTCCAGGACAGGGGGGGCGCTGTGACTGGGAGGAGTCCTCCGGGACCGGGGGGCGTTGTGACTGGGAGAAGTCCTCCGGGACAGTGGGGGGGCGCTGTGACTGGGAGGAGTCCTCCGGGTCGGGGAGGGGGCGCTGTGACTGGGAGGAGTCCTCAGGGACAGTGGGGGCGCTGTGACTGGGAGGAGTCCTCGGGGGTCGGGGGGGGGCGCTGTGACTGGGAGGAGCCCTCCAGGACAGTGGGGGGGGCGCTGTGACTGGGAGGAGTCCTCCGGGACAGTGGGGGCGCTGTGACTGGGAGGAGTCCTCCGGGTCGGGGGGGGCCGCTGTGACTGGGAGGAGTCCTCCGGGACAGTGGGGGAGCGCTGTGACTGGGAGGAGTCCTCCGGGACAGTGGGGGCGCTGTGACTGGGAGGAGTCCTCCGGGTCGTGGGGGGGGGGCGCTGTGACTGGGAGGAGTCCTCCGGGACAGTGGGGGGCGCTGTGACTGGGAGGAGTCCTCCGGGTCGGGTGGGGGGCGCTGTGACTGGGAGGAGTCCTCCAAGACAGTGGGGGCGCTGTGACTGGGAGGTGTCGTCCGGGGCTGTGAGCGGGCGCAGGCTGAGTTCCCTCTTGCCTCGCTCCTCGCGGGCCAGTTCCGGTTGCCGGGCCGGAAGTTGCTCCGAGTGCGAAATGGCGGCGGGTCCGATCAGCGAAAGAAACCAGGGTGAGAAAAACCGGGGAAATATAGGGGATAAAAACCCAAAAAACCGGGGAAATAAACCCCAGAAACCGGGGAAATAAACCCCAGAAAAACCGGGGAAATAAACCCCAGAAACTGGGGAAATAAACCCCAGAAAAACCGGGGAAATAAACCCCAGAAAACCGGGGAATTAAACCCCAGAAAACCGGGGATAAAAACCCAGAAACTGGGGAAATAAACCCCAGAAAAATCGGGGAAATAAACCCCAGAAAAACCGGGGAAATAAACCCCAGAAAAACCGGGGAAATAAACCCCAGAAAACCGGGGAAATAAACCCCAGAAACCGGGGAAATAAACCCCAGAAAACCGGGGATATAAACCCCATAAAACCGGGGAAATAAACCTCAGAAACCGGGGAAATAAACCCCAGAAAACCGGGGAAATAAACCCCAGAAACCAGGGAAAGAAACCGGGGAAAGAAACCCCAGAAAACCGGGGAAATAAACCCCAGAAACCAGGGAAAGAAACCGGGGAAATAAACCCCAGAAAACCGGGGATATAAACCCCAGAAAACCGGGGAAATAAACCCCAGAAAACCGGGGAAATAAACCCCAGAAAAACCGGGGAAATAAACCCCAGAAACCGGGGAAATAAACCCCAGAAACCAGGGAAATAAAACCCAGAAAACCGGGGAAAGAAACCCCAGAAACTGGGGAAATAAACCCCAGAAAACCGGGGAAATAAACCCCAGAAACCGGGGAAATAAACCCCCAGAAAACCGGGGAAATAAACCCCAGAAACCGGGGAAATAAGCCCCAGAAACCGGGGAAATAAACCCCAGAAAACCGGGGAAATAAACCCCAGAAAGCCGGGATAATACTGTCGAATCGCGGGGGTAAAGCGGGCCCGGGGGGCGGCCGAGCTGCTCAGGGCGGGCGGAGGGAGAGCGAGTGTTCAGGGAGCGGACGGGCCATTCCGCGGCCCGGATCGATCTCCTCCTTGAATATATTTAATGAATTGGCCTCCACTGCCTTCTGTGGTAGAGAATTCCACAGGTTCACCACTCTCTGGGTGAAGAAATTCCTCCTCATCTCTGTCCTAAATGGCTTACCCCTTATCCTTAGACTGTGACCCCTGGTTCTGGACTCCCCGGCCATCGGGAACATCCTTCCAGCATCTAGTCTGTCTAGTCCTGTTAGAATTTTATAAGTTTCAATGAGATCCCCTCTCATTCTTCTAAACTCCAGCGAGTATAAGCCCAATCGACCCAATCTCTCCTCATACGTCATTCCTGCCATCAAAGGTATCAGCCTGGTGAATCTTCGCTGAACTCCTTTCATGGCAAGAACATCCTTTCTTAGGCAAGGATAGAGTAGATGAATGCGCAGCAGTATTCAAAAAAAGTGGTAGAGAGAAAACGGGGAATTACAGACCGGTAAGCCTGACATCGGTAGTGGGGAAAATGCTAGAGTCCACTATAAAAGATGTAATAGCAGAGCACTTGGAAAACAGTGACAGGATCGGACAAAGTCAACATGGATTTACAAAAGGTAAATCGTGCTTGACTAATCTACTGGAATTTTTTGAGGATGTAACTGGTAGAATAGATAAGGGAGAACCAGTGGATGTGGTGTATTTGGACTTTCAGAAGGCTTTCAATAAGGTCCCGCATAAGAGATTAGCGTGCAAAGTTAAGGCACATGGGATTGGGGGCAAGGTATTGACTTGGATAGAAAACTGGTTGGCAGACAGGAAGCAAAGAGTTGGAATAAACGGGTCTTTTTCCGAATGGCAGGCAGTGACTAGTGGGGTACCGCAGGGATCGGTCCTTGGGCCCCAGCTATTCACAATATATATTAATGATTTAGACGAGAGAACTAGATGTAATATCTCCAAATTTGCAGACGACACAAAGCTGGGTGGGCGTGTGTGCTGTGAGGAGGATGCCGAGAAACTCCAGTATGATTTGGACAGGTTGGGTGATTGGGCAGAAACATGGCAGATGCAGTATAATGTGGATAAATGCGAGGTTATCCAGTTTGGTGGCAAAAACAGGAAGGCAGATTATTATCTGAATGGCAATAGATTGGGAGAAGGGGAAGTGCAACGAGACCTGGGTGTCCTTGTGCACCAGTCGCTGAAGGTAAGCATGCAGGCGCAGCAGGCAGTTAAGAAGGCAAATGGTATGTTGGCCTTCATAGCGAGAGGATTTGAGTGCAGGAGCAAGGATGTCTTGCTGCAGTTGTACAGGGCCTTGGTGAGACCACACTTTGAGTATTGTGTGCAGTTTTGGTCGTCTTTTCTGAGGAAGGATGTTCTTGCCATGGAGAGAGTGCAGCGAAGATTCACCAGACTGATACCTGGGATGGCAGGAATGACGTATGAGGAGAGATTGGGTCGATTAGGCTTATATTCACTAGAGTTTAGAAGAATGAGAGGAGATCTCATTGAAACGTATAAAATTCTAACAGGACTAGACAGACTAGATGCAGGAAGGCTGTTCGCGATGGCGGGGGAGTCCAGAACCAGGGGTCACAGTCTAAGGATAAGGGGTAAGCCATTTAGGACTGAGATGAGGTGGAATTTCTTCACCCAGAGAGTGGTGAACCTGTAGAATTCAATACCACAGAAGACAGTTGAGGCCAATTCATTAAATATATTCAAGGAGTTAGATATACTTCTTAAGGCTAAAGGGATCAAGGGATATGGGGAGAAAGCAGGGACAGGGTACTGAATTTGGATGATCAGCTATGATCTCATTAAATGGCGGAGCAGGCTTGAGGGGCCGAATGGCCTACTCCTGCTCCTATCTTCTATGTTTCTATGTCAGAGGGTCAGTACTGAGGGAGCACCGCACTGTCAGAGGGGCAGTACTGAGGGAGTGCCGCACTGTTGGAGGGGCAGCACTGATGGAGCGCCGCACTGTCGGAGGGGCAGTACTGAGGGAGTGCCGCACTGTCGGAGGGGCAGTACTGAGGGAGCGCCGCACTGTCGGAGGGGCAGTACTGAGGGAGAGCTGTGCTGTCGGAGGGGCAGTACTGAGGGAGCGCTGTACTGTTGGAGGGGCAGTACTGAGGGAGCGCCGCACTGTCGGAGGGTCAGTACTGAGGGAGCGCCGCACTGTCGGAGGGTCAGTACTGAGGGAGCGCTGCGCTGTCGGAGGGTCAGTACTGAGGGAGCGCCACACTGTCGGAGGGTCAGTACTGAGGGGGCACCGCACTGTCGGAGGGGCGAGAGGGTTCGAGTACAGGAACAAGGATGTCTTGCTGCAGTTGTACAGGGCCTTGGTGAGACCACACCTTGAGTACTGTGCAGTTTTGGTCGCCTTATCTGAGGAAGGATGTTCTTGCCATGGAAGGAGTTAGCGAAGATTCACCAGACTGATACCTGGGATGGCAGGAATGATGTATGAGGAGAGATTGGGTCGATTGGGCTTATACTCGCTGGAGTTTAGAAGAATGAGAGGGGATCTCATTGAAACTTATAAAATTCTAACAGGACTAGACAGACTAGATGCAGGAAGGATGTTCCCGATGGCAGGGGGAGTCCAGAACCAGGGGTCACAGTCTAAGGATAAGGGGTAAGCCATTTAGGACTGAGATGAGGAGGAATTTCTTCACCCAGAGAGTGGTGAACCTGTGGAATTCTCTACCACAGAAGGCAGTTGAGGCCAATTCATTAAATATATTCAAGAAAGAGTTAGATATATCTCTTAGAACTAAAGGTATCAAGGGATATGGGAAGAAGGCAGGGACAGGGTACTGAATTTGGATGATCAGCCATGATCTCATCGAATGGCGGAGCAGGCTCGAGGGGCTGAATGGCCTACTCCTGCTCCTATCTTCTATGTTTCTATGTAATGGGGGACTTCAACTATCCTAATATATACTGGGATCGTAATAGTGTTAAGGGCAGAGAGGGGGAAGAATTTCTGAAGTGTGTTCAGGAGAACTTTCTTGATCAGTATCGGTCCAGGCATTGCTGGATCTGGTTCTGGGGAATGAGGTGGGTCAAGTGGAGCAAGTGTCAGTAGGGGAACATTTAGGGAACAGTGATCATAGTATCATAAGGTTTAGATTAGCTATGGCAAAGGACAGGGAGCAATCTAGAGTAAAAATGTTTAACTGGGGGAAGGCCAATTTCAGTGGGATGAGAACAGATCTGGCCCGGGTAAACTGGAATCAAAGATTGGCCAGCAAAACTGTAGTGGAACAATGGGCTGCCTTTAAAGAGGAAATAGTTTGGGTACAGTCGAGGTACATTCCCATGAGGGGGAAAGGCAGGGCAACTAAAGCCAGAGCTCCCTGGATGACGAAACAGATAGCCAATATGATGAAGCAGAAAAAAAGCGCGTGTGACACATGTCAGGCAGCAAATACATCTGAGAATCAGGCTGTATACAGAAAGGTCAGAGGAGAAGTGAAAAAGAAAATAAGAGGGGCAAAGAGAGGGTATGAGATAGATTGGCAGCTAACATAAAAGGGAATCCAAAAGTCTTCTATCGGCATATAAACAGTAAATGGGTAGTAAGAGGAGGGGTGGGGCCGATTAGGGACCAAAAAGGAGACCTATGTTTGGAGGCAGAAGGTATGGCTGAGGTACTAAATGAGTACTTTACATCTGTCGTCACCAAGGAAGAAGATGCTGCCATAGACATAGTGAAGGAGGAGGTAGTGGAGATACTGGACAGTATAAAATTGATAAAGAAAAGGTATTAGAAAGGCTGGCTGTACTTAAAGTAGATAAGTCACCAGGACCGGATGGGATGCATCCGAGGATGCTGAGGGAAGTGAAGGAAGAAATCGCGGAGGTACTGGCCATAATCTTCCAATCCTCCTTAGATACGGGAGTGGTGCCAGAGGACTGGAGAATTGCAAATGTTACACCCTTGTTCAAATAAGGGTGTAAAGATAAACCCAGCAACTACAGGCCAGTCAGTTTGACCTCGGTAGTGGGGAAGCCTTTAGAAACAATAATCAGGGACAAAATTAACGGTCACTTGGACAAGTGTGGATTAATTAAGGAAAGCCAGCACAGATTTGTTAAAGGCAAATTGTGTTTAACCAACTTGATTGAGTTTTTTGATGAGGTAACAGAGGGTTGATGAGGGCAATGCGGTTGACGTGGTGTTCATGGATTTCCAAAAAGCGTTCGACAAAGTGCCACATAATAGGCTTGCCAGCAAAGTTGAAGCCGTTTACTGTTTATATGCCTATAGAAGACTTCTGGATTCCCTTTTATTTTGGCTGTCATTCTATTCTCTTACCCTCTCTTTGCCCCTCGTATTTTCTTTTTCACTTCTCCTCTGAACTTTCTATATTTAGCCTGATTCTCAGATGTATTCTGAACCTGACAGTGGCAGCATGGATACGGAATTGGCTAAGTGACAGGAAACAGAGAGTAGTGGTGAACGGTTGTTTTTCGGACTGGAGGAAGGTATACAGTGGTGTTCCCCAGGGGTCGGTTCTAGGACCACTGCTTTTCTTGATATATATCAATGACTTAGATGTGGGTGTACAGGGCACAATTTCAAAATTTACAGAGGACACAAAACTTGGAAGTATAGTGAACAGTGAGGAGGAGAGCGATAGACTTCAGGAAGACACAGACTGGCTGGTGAAATGGGCGGACACGTGGCAGATGAAATTTAACCAGAGGACACAGATTTAAGGTGATTGGCAAATGAACCAAAGGCGACATGAGGAAAAACCTTTTTACGCAGCGAGTGGTGAGGATCTGGAATGCACTGCCTGAAAGGGTGGTGGAGGCAGATTCAATCGTGACTTTCAAAAGGGAATTGGATAAGTACCTGAAGGAAAGAAATTTGCAGGGCTCCGGGGAGAGGGCGGGGGAGTGGGACTAGCTGAAGTGCTCTCGCAGAGAGCCGGCAGAGGCTCGACGGGCCGAATGGCCTCCTTCTGTGCTGTAACCATTTTATTCTATAACCTGGGGGCCCAGGGAGAGCCATGGGGAAACCCAAGAGATAACTGGGGGGGACAGCGGTGAGAGAAACCCGGGGGGGGGGAGAACACCCGAGATAACCGGGGTGGGGGGGGGCCTGGGCTCGGGGAGAGGCTGCCTGGGGTGGAGGGAACCCTCGGGTAGCTCTTACTATCTGTTTTGTGACCCTTTGCTGTTCTTTGTATCTTTCCCATTCGCCAGGATCTGTGCTATTTTTTGCATTTTTGTATGCTTTTTCTTTTAGTTTTATGCTGCCCCTCACCTCTTTAGTCGTTTACGGCTGCTTTGTTTTGGCAATAGAGCTCTTGTCCCTCGGGGGTATAAACTGGTTCTGTATCACCCTAAATTCTTTTTTGAACATCTTCCACTGATCTTCTGTCATTTTACCCATTAACAGATTTGCCCAGTTTACTGTGGACAGTCTCAGCCTCATCCCGTTGAAGTCGGCTTTACCCAAATCTAGAATCCTAGTAGCTGTTTCGTGTTTCTCCCTTTCAAACACTACGTTGAACTCAATTGTGTTATGATCGCTGTAGGATAAATGTTCATGCACAGTTAGGCTGTTAACTAAATCTGGCTTATTACTAAATCTAATATGGCCTGCCCCCTTGTTGCCCCTAGGACATATTGTTGTAGAAAACTATCCCGGACACACTCAGGAAATTCACTACCTCTCTGCCATTAGCTAGTCTGCTTATCCCAATCTATATGAAAGTTAAAATCCCCCGTTAAAACCACTCTACCTTTGCTACATGCTTGTCTAATCTCTGCATTTATACATTCTGTCACTTCATTGCTGCTACCAGGGGGCCTATACACAAATCCCACTACAGTCTTCAATCCTTTTCTATTTCTTAATTCTACCCATAGAGTCTCCGCTGCCTGCTTACCTCTCGTTATGTCCTCTCTCATCATATCATCCTTAATCACTGAGGCTACTCCTCCCCCTCCACCATTTCCCCTACCTTTCCTGTCGACCTTATAACCTGGTATATTCAGTCCCTGACCGCCTTGCAGCCACGTCTCAATAATCACACAGCTCTCCGTCGTGCACTGGCACAGCCACAGTGCAGAGGGCACCGGGCCGCGACGACCCCTCTCGATACAGGAGCATCGAGATGGTTTAACTCTGACACCGGGCGAGGGAACGGCACCTTAATAAACCTTTCCTTTCAATATTGTGTCTCTTAGATGCGACAGTGTACGTGGGTGGTCTGGATGAAAAGGTCAACGAACCGTTGCTATGGGAACTGTTCTTGCAGGCGGGGCCAGTGGTCAATACCCACATGCCCAAAGACAGAGTGACCGGGCAACACCAAGGTGAGCAGTGCGAGGATTGGGGTGGGGGATTATTGTCACAGTTATTGTGGGGAAATACAACAGCCATTTTGTCCTCAAGATGTTCTTGGCAAACAGAATGAGACAAAGTGACATTTAACCTGCTTTTGGTGATGTTGGTTGAGGGACGAATGCTGGCCCAGGGGAGAATTCCCCAGCTCTTCAGAATCTTTATCATTTTTAAATTCATTCTCTGGATGTGGGCATCATGGCATGGCCGGCGCTCCCTCAGTACTGCCCCTCCGACAGTGCGGCGCTCCCTCAGTACTGCCCCTCTGACAGTGCGGCGCTCCCTCAGTACTGCCTCTCCGACAGTGCGGCGCTCCCTCAGTACTGCCCCTCCGACAGTGCGGCGCTCCCTCAGTACTGCCCCTCTGACAGTGCGGCGCCCCCTCAGTACTGCCCCTCCGACAGTGCGGCGCCCCCTCAGTACTGCCCCTCCGACAGTGCGGCGCTCCCTCAGTACTGCCCCTCTGACAGTGCGGCGCTCCCTCAGTACCGCCCCTCCGACAGTGCGGCGCTCCCTCAGTACTGCCCCTCTGACAGTGCGGCGCTCCCTCAGTACCGCCCCTCCGACAGTGCGGCGCTCCCTCAGTACCGCCCCTCTGACAGTGCGGCGCTCCCTCAGTACTGCCCCTCTGACAGTGCGGCGCTCCCTCAGTACCGCCCCTCCGACAGTGCGGCGCTCCCTCAGTACTGCCCCTCTGACAGTGCGGCGCTCCCTCAGTACTGCCCCTCTGACAGTGCGGCGCTCCCTCAGTACTGCCCCTCCGACAGTGCGGCGCTCCCTCAACGCTGCAATGCCAGCTTGGCCTGGACTGGCAGCTCATACCCTGGAGTGAAGCCTGATACCAGGCAGTGCCCCCCAGCTTTCTGTGGGGCTCATCCTGCACCAGACGATGATCTCATAAGAAACAGGAGCAGGAGTCGTCCATTCGGCCCCTCGAGCCTGCTCTGTCATTCACTCAGATCATGGCTGATCTGCCACCTCAACTACAGTTTCCCGCCCGATCTCCATATCCCTTGATTCCATGTTTGAATCCCATAATCAGGTTTCCGTCAATGTCACAGTACCGAAACGGCTCTCATTAAAGTCATAAATGACATCCTTTGTGACTGTGGCGAAGGTAAACTATCCCTCCTCGTCCTTCTTGGCTTGTCTGCAGCCTTTGACACGGTTGACCACTCCATCCTCCTCCAATACCTCTCCACCGTCGCCCAGCTGGGTGGGACTGCACTCACCTGGTTCCATTCTTATCCACCTAATCGTAACCAGAGAATCACCTGCAACGGTTTCTCTTCCCGCTCCCACATCGTTACCTCTGGTGTCCCCCAAGGATCTATCCTTGGCCCCTCCTGTTTCTCATCTACATGTTGCCCCTCGGTGACATCATCCGAAAACACAGCGTTAGTTTCCACATGTACGCTGACGACACCCAGCTCTACCTCACCGCCACTTCTCTCGACCCCTCCATGGTCTCTAAATTGTCAGACTGCTTGTCCGACATCCAGTTCTGGATGAGCAGAAATTTTCTCCAATTAAATATTGGGAAGACCGAAGCCATTGTTTTCGGTCCCCGTCACAAACTCCGTTCCCGAGCCACCGACTCCATCCCTCTCCCGAACATCTGTCTGAGGCTGAACCACACTGTTCACAACCTTGGTGTCACATTTGACCCTGAAATGAGCTTCCGACCACATATCCACAGCATAACTAAGACCGCCTATTTCCACCTCCGTAACATCGTCCGTCTCCACCCCGCCTCAGCTCATCCGCTGCTGAAACCCTCATCAATTCCTTTGTTACCTCTAGACTTGACTATTCCAACACACTCCTGGCCGGCCTCCCACATTCCACCCTACGTAAACTTGAGGTCATCCAAAACTCGGCTGCCCGTGTCCTAACTCGCAACAAGTCCCGTTCGCCCATCACCCCTGTGCTCGCTGACCTACATTGGCTCCCAGTTAAGCAACACCCCGATTTCAAACTTCTCATCCTTGTTTTCAAATCCCTCCACGGCCTCGCCCCTCCCTATCTCTGTAATCTCCTCCAGCCCCACAAACCCCCCCCCCCGCCGAGATATCTGCGCTCCTCTAATTCTGCGCTCTTGAGCATCACTGATTATAATCGCTCCACCATCGGTGGCCGTGCCTTCAGCGGCCTGGGCCCTAAACTCTGGAATTCCCTCCCGAAACCTCTCCGCCTCGTTACCACTCTTTCCTCCTTTAATACGCTCCTTAAAACCTACCTCTTTGACCAAGCTTTTGGTCACCTGCCCTAATTTATCCTTATGTGGCTCGGTGTCAAATTTATTGTCTTAAAATACTCCTGTGAAGCACCTGGGGACGTTTTACTTCGTTAAAGGTGCTATATAAATACAAGTTGTTGTTGTTATAGAGACCAAAAATCTATCGATCTCAGCCTTGAATATACTCAACGACTGAGCCTCCACAGCCCTCTGGGGCAGAGAATTCCAAAGATTCACCGCCCTCTGAGTGAAGAAATTCCTCCTCATCTCAGTCCTCAATGGCCGAGCCCTTATCCTGAGACTGTGACCCCTGGTTCTAGACTCTCCAGCCAGGGGGAAACAGCCTCTCAGCATCTACCCTGTCCCACACCGGGCGGTGCTCCCCGGGGCTCAGTCCCACACCGGGCGGTGCTCTCCTCCCCGAGGCTCAGTCCCACACCGGGCGGTGCTCCCCGGGGCTCAGTCCCACACCGGGCGGTGCTCTCCTCCCCGGGGCTCAGTCCCACACCGGGCGGGGCTCCCCGGGGCTCAGTCCCACACCGGGCGGTGCTCTCCTCCCCGGGGCTCAGTCCCACACCGGGCGGTGCTCTCCTCACCGGGGCTCAGTCCCACACCGGGCGGTGCTCTCCTCCCCGGGGCTCAGTCCCACACCGGGCGGTGCTCCCCGGGGCTCAGTCCCACACCGGGCGGTGCTCCCCGGGGCTCAGTCCCACACCGGGCGGTGCTCCCCAGGGCTCAGTCCCACACCGGGCGGTGCTCTCCTCCCCGGGGCTCAGTCCCACACTGGGCGGTGCTCTCCTCCCCGGGGCTCAGTCCCACACCGGGCGGTGCTCCCACACCGGGCGGTGCTCTCCTCCCCGGGGCTCAGTCCCACACTGGGCGGTGCTCTCCTCCCCGGGGCTCAGTCCCACACCGGGCGGTGCTCTCCTCCCCGGGGCTCAGTCCCACACCGGGCGGTGCTCTCCTCCCCGGGCTCAGTCCCACACCGGGCGGTGCTCCCCGGGGCTCAGTCCCACACCGGGCGGTGCTCCCCGGGGCTCAGTCCCACACCGGGCGGTGCTCCCCGGGGCTCAGTCCCACACCGGGCGGTGCTCTCCTCCCCGGGGCTCAGTCCCACACTGGGCGGTGCTCCCCGGGGCTCAGTCCCACACTGGGCGGTGCTCCCCGGGGCTCAGTCCCACACCGGGCGGTGCTCTCCTCCCCGGGGCTCAGTCCCACACCGGGCGGTGCTCTCCTCCCCGGGGCTCAGTCCCACACCGGGCGGTGCTCCCCGGGCTCAGTCCCACACCGGGCGGTGCTCTCCTCCCTGGGGCTCAGTCCCACACCGGGCGGTGCTCTCCTCCCCGGGGCTCAGTCCCACACTGGGCGGTGCTCTCCTCCCCGGGGCTCAGTCCCACACTGGGCGGTGCTCTCCTCCCCGGGGCTCAGTCCCACACCGGGCGGTGCTCTCCTCCCCGGGGCTCAGTCCCACACTGGGCGGTGCTCTCCTCCCCGGGGCTCAGTCCCACACCGGGCAGTGTTCTCCTCCCTGGGGCTCAGTCCCACACCGGGCGGTGCTCTCCTCCCCGGGGCTCAGTCCCACACCGGGCGGTGCTCCCCGGGCTCAGTCCCACACCGGGCGGTGTTCCCTGGGGCTCAGTCACACACCGGGCGGTGCTCCCCGGGGCTCAGTCCCACACCGGGCGGTGCTCTCCTCCCCGGGGCTCAGTCCCACACCGGGCGGTTCTCTCCTCCCCGGGGCTCAGTCCCACACCGGGCGGTGCTCTCCTCCCCGGGGCTCAGTCCCACACCGGGCGGTGCTCCCCGGGGCTCAGTCCCACACCGGGCGGTGCTCTCCTCCCCGGGGCTCAGTCCCACACCGGGCGGTGCTCCCCGGGGCTCAGTCCCTCACCAGGCGGTGCTCTCCTCCCTGGGCTCAGTCCCACACCGGGCGGTGCTCCCCGGGGCTCAGTCCCACACCGGGCGGTGCTCACCTCCCCGGGGCCCAGTCCCACACCGGGCGGTGCTCTCCTCCCCGGGGCTCAGTCCCACACCGGGCGGTGCTCTCCTCCCCGGGGCTCAGTCCCACACCGGGGGGTGCTCTGCTCCCCGGGGCCCAGTCCCACACCGGGCGGTGCTCTCCTCCCCGGGGCTCAGTGCCACACTGGGCGGTGCTCCCTGGGGCTCAGTCCCACACCGGGCGGTGCTCCCCGGGGCTCAGTCCCACACCGGGCGGTGCTCTCCTCCCCGGGGCTCAGTCACACACCGGGCGGTGCTCTCCTCCCCGGGGCTCAGTCCCACACCGGGCGGTGCTCCCCAGGGCTCAGTCACACACCGGGCGGTGCTCTCCTCCCCGGGGCTCAGTCCCACACCAGGCGGTGCTCTCCTCCCCGGGGCTCAGTCCCACACCGGGCGGTGCTCTCCTCCCCGGGGCTCAGTCCCACACCGGGCGGTGCTCCCCGGGGCTCAGTCCCACACCGGGCGGTGCTCTCCTCCCCGGGGCTCAGTCCCACACCGGGCGGTGCTCCCCGGGGCTCAGTCCCACACCGGGCGGTGCTCTCTTCCCTGGGCTCAGTCCCACACCGGGCGGTGCTCCCCGGGGCTCAGTCCCACACCGGGCGGTGCTCACCTCCCCGGGGCCCAGTCCCACACCGGGCGGTGCTCTCCTCCCCGGGGCCCAGTCCCACACCGGGCGGTGCTCTCCTCCCTGGGCTTAGTCCCAACCGGGCGGTGCTCTCCTCCCCGGGGCTCAGTCCCACACCGGTTGGTGCTCCCCGGGCTCAGTCCCACACCGGGCGGTGCTCCCCGGGGCTCAGTACCACACCGGGCGGTGCTCTCCTCCCCGGGGCTCAGTCACACACCGGGCGGTGCTCTCCTCCCCGGGGCTCAGTCCTACACCGGGCGGTGCTCCCCAGGGCTCAGTCACACACCGGGCGGTGCTCTCCTCCCCGGGGCTCAGTCCCACACCGGGCGGTGCTCTCCTCCCCGGGGCTCAGTCCCACACCGGGCGGTGCTCCCCGGGGCTCAGTCCCACACCGGGCGGTGCTCCCCGGGGCTCAGTCCCACACCGGGCGGTGCTCCCCGGGGCTCAGTCCCACACCGGGCGGTGCTCTCCTCCCCGGGGCTCAGTTCCACACCAGGCGGTGCTCTCCTCCCGCGGGGCTCAGTCCCACACCGGGCGGTGCTCCCCGGGGCTCAGTCCCACACCGGGCGGTGCTCTCCTCCCCGGGGCTCAGACCCACACCGGGCGGGGCTCCCCGGGGCTCAGTCCCACACCGGGCGGTGCTCTCCTCCCCGGGGCTCAGTCCCACACCGGGCGGTGCTCTCCTCACCGGGGCTCAGTCCCACACCGGGCGGTGCTCTCCTCCCCGGGGCTCAGTCCCACACCGGGCGGTGCTCCCCGGGGCTCAGTCCCACACCGGGCGGTGCTCACCGGGGCTCAGTCCCACACCGGGCGGTGCTCCCCAGGGCTCAGTCCCACACCGGGCGGTGCTCTCCTCCCCGGGGCTCAATTCCACACTGGGTGGTGCTCTCCTCCCCGGGGCTCAGTCCCACACCGGGCGGTGCTCCCACACCGGGCGGTGCTCTCCTCCCCGGGGCTCAGTCCCACACTGGGCGGTGCTCTCCTCCCCGGGGCTCAGTCCCACACCGGGCGGTGCTCCCACACCAGGCGGTGCTCTCCTCCCCGGGGCTCAGTCCCACACCGGGCGGTGCTCTCCTCCCCGGGGCTCTGTCCCACACCGGGCGGTGCTCTCCTCCCCGGGGCTCAGTCCCACACCGGGCGGTGCTCTCCTCCCCGGGCTCAGTCCCACACCGGGCGGTGCTCCCCGGGGCTCAGTCCCACACCGGGCGGTGCTCCCCGGGGCTCAGTCCCACACTGGGCGGTGCTCCCCGGGGCTCAGTCCCACACCGGGCGGTGCTCTCCTCCCCGGGGCTCAGTCCCACACCGGGCGGTGCTCTCCTCCCCGGGGCTCAGTCCCACACCGGGCGGTGCTCCCCGGGGCTCAGTCCCACACCGGGCGGTGCTCTCCTCCCCCAGGGCTCAGTCCCACACCGGGCGGTACTCCCAGGGGCTCAGTCCCACACCGGGCGGTGCTCTCCTCCCCGGGCTCAGTCCCACACCGGGCGGTGCTCCCTGGGGCTCAGTCCCACACCGGGCGGTGCTCTCCTCCCCGGGTCTCAGTCCCACACCGGGCGGTGCTCTCCTCCCCGGGGCTCCGTCCCACACCGGGCGGTGCTCTCCTCCCGGGGGCTCAGTCCCACACCGGGCGGTGCTCTCCTCCCCGGGGCTCAGTCCCAGACCGGGCGGTGCTCCCCGGGGCTCAGTCCCACACCGGGCGGTGCTCTCCTCCCCGGGGCTCAGTCCCACACCGGGCGGTGCTCCCCGGGCTCAGTCCCACACCGGGCGGTGCTCTCCTCCCTGGGGCTCAGTCCCACACCGGGCGGTGCTCTCCTCCCCGGGGCTCAGTCCCACACCGGGCGGTGCTCCCCGGGGCTCAGTCCCACACTGGACGGTGCTCTCCTCCCCGGGGCTCAGTCCCACACCGGGCGGTGCTCTCCTCCCCGGGGCTCAGTCCCACACTGGGCGGTGCTCTCCTCCCCGGGGCTCAGTCCCACACCGGGCGGTGCTCTCCTCCCCGGGGCTCAGTCCCACACCGGGCGGTGCTCTCCTCCCCGGGGCTCAGTCCCACACCGGGCGGTGCTCCCCGGGCTCAGTCCCACACTGGGCGGTGCTCCCCGGGGCTCAGTCCCATACCGGGCGGTGCTCCCCGGGGCTCAGTCCCACACCGGGCGGTGCTCCCCGGGGCTCAGTCCCACACCGGGCGGTGCTCTCCTCCCCGGGGCTCAGTCCCACACCGGGCGGTTCTCTCCTCCCCGGGGCTCAGTCCCACACCAGGCGGTGCTCTCCTCCCCGGGGCTCAGTCCCACACCGGGCGGTGCTCCCTGGGGCTCAGTCCCACACCGGGCGGTGCTCTCCTCCCCGGGGCTCAGTCCCACACCGGGCGGTGCTCCCCGGGGCTCAGTCCCTCACCAGGCGGTGCTCTCCTCCCTGGGCTCAGTCCCACACCGGGCGGTGCTCCCCGGGGCTCAGTCCCACACCGGGCGGTGCTCTCCTCCCCGGGGCTCAGTCCCACACCGGGCGGTGCTCCCCGGGGCTCAGTCCCACACCGGGCGGTGCTCCCCGGGGCTCAGTCCCACACCGGGCGGTGCTCCCCGGGGCTCAGTCCCACACCGGGCGGTGCTCTCCTCCCCGTGGCTCAGTCCCACACCGGGCGGTGCTCCCCGGGGCTCAGTCCCACACCGGGCGGTGCTCCCCGGGGCTCAGTCCCACACCGGGCGGTGCTCACCTCCCCGGGGCCCAGTCCCACACCGGGCGGTGCTCTCCTCCCCGGGGCTCAGTCCCACACCGGGCGGTGCTCTCCTCCCCGGGGCCCAGTCCCAAACTGGGCGGTGCTCTCCTCCCCGAGGCTCAGTCCCACACCGGGCGGTGCTCCCTGGGGCTCAGTCCCACACCGGGCGGTGCTCTCCTCCCCGGGGCTCAGTCCCACACCGGGCGGTGCTCCCTGGGGCTCAGTCCCACACCGGGCGGTGCTCTCCTCCCCGGGGCTCAGTCCCACACCGGGCGGTGCTCCCCGGGGCTCAGTCCCCCACCGGGCGGTGCTCTCCTCCCTGGGCTCAGTCCCACACCGGGCGGTGCTCCCCGGGGCTCAGTCCCACACCGGGCGGTGCTCACCTCCCCGGGGCCCAGTCCCACACCGGGCGGTGCTCTCCTCCCCGGGGCCCAGTCCCACACCGGGCGGTGCTCTCCTCCCTGGGCTTAGTCCCAACCGGGCGGTGCTCTCCTTCCCGGGGCTCAGTCCCACACCGCTTGGTGCTCCCCGGGCTCAGTCCCACACCGGGCGGTGCTCTCCGGGGCTCAGTACCACACCGGGCTGTGCTCTCCTCCCCGGGGCTCAGTCACACACCGGGCGGTGCTCTCCTCCCCGGGGCTCAGTCCTACACCGGGCGGTGCTCCCCAGGGCTCAGTCACACACCGGGCGGTGCTCTCCTCCCCGGGGCTCAGTCCCACACCGGGCGGTGCTCTCCTCCCCGGGGCTCAGTCCCACACCGGGCGGTGCTCTCCTCCCCGGGGCTCAGTCCCACACCGGGCGGTGCTCCCCGGGGCTCAGTCCCACACCGGGCGGTGCTCTCCTCCCCGGGGCTCAGTCCCACACCGGGCGGTGCTCCCCGGGGCTCAGTCCCACACCGGGCAGTGCTCCCCGGGGCTCAGTCCCACACCGGGCGGTGCTCCCCGGGGCTCGGTCCCACACCGGGCGGTGCTCCCCGGGGCTCAGTCCCACACCGGGCGGTGCTCTCCTCCCCCGGGGCTCAGTCCCACACTGGGCGGTGCTCCCAGGGGCTCAGTCCCACACCGGGCGGTGCTCTCCTCCCCGGGCTCAGTCCCACACCGGGCGGTGCTCCCTGGGGCTCAGTCCCACACCGGGCGGTGCTCTCCTCCCCGGGTCTCAGTCCCACACCGGGCGGTGCTCTCCTCCCCGGGGCTCCGTCCCACACCGGGCGGTGCTCTCCTCCCCGGGGCTCAGTCCCACACCGGGCGGTGCTCTCCTCCCCGGGGCTCAGTCCCACACCGGGCGGTGCTCCCCGGGGCTCAGTCCCACACCGGGCGGTGCTCTCCTCCCCGGGGCTCAGTCCCACACCGGGCGGTGCTCCCCGGGCTCAGTCCCACACCGGGCGGTGCTCTCCTCCCTGGGGCTCAGTCCCACACCGGGCGGTGCTCTCCTCCCCGGGGCTCAGTCCCACACCGGGCGGTGCTCCCCGGGGCTCAGTCCCACACTGGGCGGTGCTCTCCTCCCCGGGGCTCAGTCCCACACCGGGCGGTGCTCTCCTCCCCGGGGCTCAGTCCCACACTGGGCGGTGCTCTCCTCCCTGGGGCTCAGTCCCACACCGGGCGGTGCTCTCCTCCCCGGGGCTCAGTCCCACACCGGGCGGTTCTCTCCTCCCCGGGGCTCAGTCCCACACCGGGCGGTGCTCCCCGGGCTCAGTCCCACACTGGGCGGTGCTCCCCGGGGCTCAGTCCCATACCGGGCGGTGCTCCCCGGGGCTCAGTCCCACACCGGGCGGTGCTCCCCGGGGTTCAGTCCCACACCGGGCGGTGCTCTCCTCCCCGGGGCTCAGTCCCACACCGGGCGGTTCTCTCCTCCCCGGGGCTCAGTCCCACACCGGGCGGTGCTCTCCTCCCCGGGGCTCAGTCCCACACCGGGCGGTGCTCCCTGGGGCTCAGTCCCACACCGGGCGGTGCTCTCCTCCCCGGGGCTCAGTCCCACACCGGGCGGTGCTCCCCGGGGCTCAGTCCCTCACCGGGCGGTGCTCTCCTCCCTGGGCTCAGTCCCACACCGGGCGGTGCTCCCCGGGGCTCAGTCCCACACCGGGCGGTGCTCTCCTCCCCGGGGCTCAGTCCCACACCGGGCGGTGCTCCCCGGGGCTCAGTCCCACACCGGGCGGTGCTCCCCGGGGCTCAGTCCCACACCGGGCGGTGCTCCCCGGGGCTCAGTCCCACACCGGGCGGTGCTCTCCTCCCCGTGGCTCAGTCCCACACCGGGCGGTGCTCCCCGGGGCTCAGTCCCACACCGGGCGGTGCTCCCCGGGGCTCAGTCCCACACCGGGCGGTGCTCACCTCCCCGGGGCCCAGTCCCACACCGGGCGGTGCTCTCCTCCCCGGGGCTCAGTCCCACACCGGGCGGTGCTCTCCTCCCCGGGGCCCAGTCCCAAACTGGGCGGTGCTCTCCTCCCCGAGGCTCAGTCCCACACCGGGCGGTGCTCCCTGGGGCTCAGTCCCACACCGGGCGGTGCTCTCCTCCCCGGGGCTCAGTCCCACACCGGGCGGTGCTCCCTGGGGCTCAGTCCCACACCGGGCGGTGCTCTCCTCCCCGGGGCTCAGTCCCACACCGGGCGGTGCTCCCCGGGGCTCAGTCCCCCACCGGGCGGTGCTCTCCTCCCTGGGCTCAGTCCCACACCGGGCGGTGCTCCCCGGGGCTCAGTCCCACACCGGGCGGTGCTCTCCTCCCCGGGGCCCAGTCCCACACCGGGCGGTGCTCTCCTCCCCGGGGCCCAGTCCCACACCGGGCGGTGCTCTCCTCCCCGGGGCCCAGTCCCACACCGGGCGGTGCTCTCCTCCCTGGGCTTAGTCCCAACCGGGCGGTGCTCTCCTCCCCGGGGCTCAGTCCCACACCGCTTGGTGCTCCCCGGGCTCAGTCCCACACCGGGCGGTGCTCCCCGGGGCTCAGTACCACACCGGGCTGTGCTCTCCTCCCCGGGGCTCAGTCACACACCGGGCGGTGCTCTCCTCCCCGGGGCTCAGTCCTACACCGGGCGGTGCTCCCCAGGGCTCAGTCACACACCGGGCGGTGCTCTCCTCCCCGGGGCTCAGTCCCACACCGGGCGGTGCTCTCCTCCCCGGGGCTCAGTCCCACACCGGGCGGTGCTCTCCTCCCCGGGGCTCAGTCCCACACCGGGCGGTGCTCCCCGGGGCTCAGTCCCACACCGGGCGGTGCTCTCCTCCCCGGGGCTCAGTCCCACACCGGGCGGTGCTCCCCGGGGCTCAGTCCCACACCGGGCAGTGCTCCCCGGGGCTCAGTCCCACACCGGGCGGTGCTCCCCGGGGCTCGGTCCCACACCGGGCGGTGCTCCCCGGGGCTCAGTCCCACACCGGGCGGTGCTCTCCTCCCCCGGGGCTCAGTCCCACACCGGGCGGTGCTCTCCGGGGCTCAGTCCCACACCGGGCGGTGCTCACCTCCCCGGGGCCCAGTCCCACACCGGGCGGTGCTCTCCTCCCCGGGGCTCAGTCCCACACCGGGCGGTGCTCCCCGGGGCTCAGTCCCACACCGGGCGGTGCTCTCCTCCCCGGGGCCCAGTCCCAAACTGGGCGGTGCTCTCCTCCCCGGGGCTCAGTCCCACACCGGGCGGTGCTCCCTGGGGCTAAGTCCCACACCGGGCGGTGCTCTCTGTGGCTCAGTTCCACACCGGGCGGTGCTCTCCTCCCTGGGCTTAGTCCCTACCGGGCGGTGCTCTCCTCCCCGGGGCTGACTCCCACACCGGTTGGTGCTCCCCGGGCTCAGTCCCACACCGGGCGGTGCTCCCCGGGGCTCAGTCCCACACCGGGCGGTGCTCTCCTCCCCGGGGCTCAGTCCCACACCGGGCGGTGCTCTTCTCCCCGGGCTCAGTCCCACACCGGGCGGTGCTCTCCTCCCCGGGGCTCAGTCCCACACCGGGCGGTGCTCTCCTCCCCGGGCTCAGTCCCACACCGGGCGGTGCTCCCCGGGGCTCAGTCCCACACCGGGCGGTGCTTCCCGGGGCTCAGTCCCACACCGGGCGGTGCTCCCCGGGGCTCAGTCCCACACCGGGCTGTGCTCTCCTCCCCGGGGCTCAGTCCCACACTGGGCGGTGCTCCCCGGGGCTCAGTCCCACACCGGGCGGTGCTCTCCTCCCCGGGGCTCAGTCCCACACCGGGCGATGCTCCCCGGGGCTCAGTCCCACACCGTGCGGTGCTCTCCTCCCCGGGGCTCAGTCCCACACTGGGCGGTGCTCCCCGGGGCTCAGTCCCACACCGGGCGGTGCTATCCTCCCCCAGGGCTCAGTCCCACACCGGGCGGTGCTCCCCGGGGCTCAGTCCCACACCGGGCGGTGCTCTCCTCCCCGGGCTCAGTCCCACACCGGGCGGTGCTCCCTGGGGCTCAGTCCCACACCGGGCGGTGCTCTCCTCCCCGGGTCTCAGTCCCACACCGGGCGGTGCTCTCCTCCCCGGGGCTCCGTCCCACACCGGGCGGTGCTCTCCTCCCGGGGCTCAGTCCCACACCGGGCGGTGCTCTCCTCCCCGGGGCTCCGTCCCACACCGGGCGGTGCTCTCCTCCCCGGGGCTCAGTCCCACACCGGGCGGTGCTCTCCTCCCCGGGGCTCAGTCCCACACCGGGCGGTGCTCTCCTCCCCGGGGCTCAGTCCCACACCGGGCGGTGCTCCCCGGGGCTCAGTCCCACACCGGGCGGTGCTCTCCTCCCCGGGGCTCAGTCCCACACCGGGCGGTGCTCCCCGGGCTCAGTCCCACACCGGGCGGTGCTCTCCTCCCTGGGGCTCAGTCCCACACCGGGCGGTGCTCTCCTCCCCGGGGCTCAGTCCCACACTGGGCGGTGCTCTCCTCCCCCGGGGCTCAGTCCCACACTGGGCGGTGCTCTCCTCCCCGGGGCTCAGTCCCACACCGGGCGGTGCTCTCCTCCCCGGGGCTCAGTCCCACACTGGGCGGTGCTCTCCTCCCCGGGGCTCAGTCCCACACTGGGCGGTGCTCTCCTCCCCGGGGCTCAGTCCCACACCGGGCGGTGCTCTCCTCCCCGGGGCTCAGTCCCACACCGGGCGGTGCTCCCCGGGCTCAGTCCCACATCGGGCGGTGCTCCCCGGGGCTCAGTCCCACACCGGGCGGTGCTCTCCTCCCCGGGGCTCAGTCCCACACCGGGCGGTTCTCTCCTCCCCGGGGCTCAGTCCCACACCGGGCGGTGCTCTCCTCCCCGGGGCTCAGTCCCACACCGGGCGGTGCTCCCCGGTGCTCAGTCCCACACCGGGCGGTGCTCTCCTCCCCGGGGCTCAGTCCCACACCGGGCGGTGCTCCCCGGGGCTCAGTCCCTCACCGGGCGGTGCTCTCCTCCCTGGGCTCAGTCCCACACCGGGCGGTGCTCCCCGGGGCTCAGTCCCACACCGGGCGGTGCTCACCTCCCCGGGGCCCAGTCCCACACCGGGCGGTGCTCTCCTCCCCGGGGCTCAGTCCCACACCGGGCGGTGCTCTCCTCCCCGGGGCTCAGTCCCACTCCGGGCGGTGCTCTGCTCCCCGGGGCCCAGTCCCACACCGTGCGGTGCTCTCCTCCCCGGGGCTCAGTGCCACAACGGGCAGTGCTCTGCTCCCCGGGGCTCAGTCCCACACCGGGCGGTGCTCTCCTCCCCGGGGCTCAGTCCCACCCCGGGCGGTGCTCTCCTCCCCGGGGCTCAGTCCCACACCGGGCGGTGCTCCCCGGGGCTCAGTCCCACACCGGGCGGTGCTCTCCTCCCCGGGGCTCAGTCCCACACCGGGCGGTGCTCCCCGGGCTCAGTCCCACACCGGGCGGTGCTCTCCTCCCTGGGGCTCAGTCCCACACCGGGCGGTGCTCTCCTCCCCGGGGCTCAGTCCCACACCTGTTGGTGCTCCCCGGGCTCTGTCCCACACCGGGCGGTGCTCCCCCGGGGCTCAGTCCCACACCGGGCGGTGCTCCCCGGGGCTCAGTCCCACACCGGGCGGTGCTCTCCTCCCTGGGGCCTCAGTCCCACACCGAGCGGTGCTCTCCCGCTCCCCAGTCCCACACCGGGCGGTGCTCTCCCGCTCCCCTGGGGCCCAGTCCCACACCGGGCGGTGCTCTCCTCCCCGGGGCTCAGTCCCACACCGGGCGGTGCTCCCCGGGGCTCAGTCCCACACCGGGCGGTGCTCCCCGGGGCTCAGTCCCACACCGGGCGGTGCTCCCCGGGCTCAGTCCCACACTGGGCGGTGCTCCCCGGGCTCAGGCCCACAACCGGGCGGTGCTCTCCTCCCCGGGGCTCAGACCCACACCGAGCGCTGCTCCCCGGGGCTCAGTCCCACACCGGGCGGTGCTCCCCTGGGCTCTGTCCCACATTGGGCGGTGCTCCCTGGGCTCAGTCCCACACCGGGCGGTGCTCCCCGGGGCTCAGTCCCACACCGGGCGGTGCTCCCCGGGCTCAGTCCCACACCGGGGTGGTGCTCCCCGGGCTCAGGCCCACACCGGGCGGTGCTCTCCTCCCCGGGGCTCAGTCCCACACCGAGCGCTGCTCCCCGGGGCTCAGTCCCACACCGGGCGGTGCTCCCCGGGGCTCTGTCCCACACCGGGCGGTGCTCTCCTCCCCGGGGCTCAGTCCCACACCGGGCGGTGCTTTCCTCCCCGGGGCTCAGTCCCACACCGGGCGGTGCTCTCCTGCTCCCCGGGGCTCAGGCCCACACCGGGCGGTGCTCTCCTGCTCCCCGGGGCTCAGTCCCACACCGGGCGGTGCTCTCCTGCTCCCCGGGGCTCAGTCCCACACCGGGCGGTGCTCTCCTGCTCCCCGGGCTCAGTCCCACACCGGGCAGTGCTCTCCTGCTCCCCGGGGCTCAGTCCCACACCGGGCGGTGCTCTCCTGCTCCCCGGGGCTCAGTCCCACACCCGGGCGGTGCTCTCCTCCCCGGGGCTCAGTCCCACACCGGGCGGTGCTCTCCTGCTCCCCGGGGCTCAGTCCCACACCGGGCGGTGTTCTCCTGCTCCCCGGGGCTCAGTCCCCACCCGGGCGGTGCTCTCCTGCTACCCGGGGCTCAGTCCCACACCGGGCGGTGCTCTCCTGCTCCCCGGGCTCAGTCCCACACCGGGCAGTGCTCTCCTGCTCCCCGGGGCTCAGTCCCACCCCGGGCGGTGCTCTCCTCCCCGGGGCTCAGTCCCACACCGGGCGGTGCTCCCCGGGGCTCAGTCCCACACCGGGCGGTGCTCTCCTCCCCGGGGCTCAGTCCCACACCGGGCGGTGCTCCCCGGGCTCAGTCCCACACCGGGCGGTGCTCTCCTCCCTGGGGCTCAGTCCCACACCGGGCGGTGCTCTCCTCCCCGGGGCTCAGTCCCACACCTGTTGGTGCTCCCCGGGCTCTGTCCCACACCGGGCGGTGCTCCCCGGGGCTCAGTCCCACACCGGGCGGTGCTCCCCGGGGCTCAGTCCCACACCGGGCGGTGCTCTCCTCCCTGGGCCTCAGTCCCACACCGAGCGGTGCTCTCCCGCTCCCCCAGTCCCACACCGGGCGGTGCTCTCCCGCTCCCTGGGGCCCAGTCCCACAACCGGGCGGTGCTCTCCTCCCCGGGGCTCAGTCCCACACCGGGCGGTGCTCCCCGGGGCTCAGTCCCACACCGGGCGGTGCTCCCCGGGGCTCAGTCCCACACCGGGCGGTGCTCCCCGGGCTCAGTCCCACACTGGGCGGTGCTCCCCGGGCTCAGGCCCACACCGGGCGGTGCTCTCCTCCCCGGGGCTCAGACCCACACCGAGCGCTGCTCCCCGGGGCTCAGTCCCACACCGGGCGGTGCTCCCCCTGGGCTCTGTCCCACATTGGGCGGTGCTCCCTGGGCTCAGTCCCACACCGGGCGGTGCTCCCCGGGGCTCAGTCCCACACCGGGCGGTGCTCCCCGGGCTCAGTCCCACACCGGGCGGTGCTCCCCGGGCTCAGGCCCACACCGGGCGGTGCTCTCCTCCCCGGGGCTCAGTCCCACACCGAGCGCTGCTCCCCGGGGCTCAGTCCCACACCCGGGCGGTGCTCCCCGGGGCTCTGTCCCACACCGGGCGGTGCTCTCCTCCCCGGGGCTCAGTCCCACACCGGGCGGTGCTTTCCTCCCCGGGGCTCAGTCCCACACCGGGCGGTGCTCTCCTGCTCCCCGGGGCTCAGGCCCACACCGGGCGGTGCTCTCCTGCTCCCCGGGGCTCAGTCCCACACCGGGCGGTGCTCTCCTGCTCCCCGGGGCTCAGTCCCACACCGGGCGGTGCTCTCCTGCTCCCCGGGCTCAGTCCCACACCGGGCAGTGCTCTCCTGCTCCCCGGGGGCTCAGTCCCACACCGGGCGGTGCTCTCCTGCTCCCCGGGGCTCAGTCCCACACCGGGCGGTGCTCCTCCCCGGGGCTCAGTCCCACACCGGGCGGTGCTCTCCTGCTCCCCGGGGCTCAGTCCCACACCGGGCGGTGTTCTCCTGCTCCCCGGGGCTCAGTCCCACACCGGGCGGTGCTCTCCTGCTACCCGGGGCTCAGTCCCACACCGGGCGGTGCTCTCCCTGCTCCCCGGGCTCAGTCCCACACCGGGCA